>NW_010113995.1:0-928 GCF_000699245.1 Pterocles gutturalis
CAGGCAGTGCCCCCAGCCCCTTTTTCTGCATCTGAGGGTCCTGGGGGGCAAGGACAGCCTTCGAACTGGCAGCTCTCACACCAGCACCTGGAAAACTGGGGAGCTGGCATCCCTCCTCCCATGGACCTTGTGCTGGTGTCCCCTCATGGCATCCCTCCTCCCAGGGACCTCGTGCTGGTGTCCCCTCCTGGCATCCCTCCTCCCAGGGACCTCGTGCTGGTGTCCCCTCACCCAACACCTCCGTGCTGGTGTCCCCTCCTGGCATCCCTCCTCCCAGGGACCTCGTGCTGGTGTCCCCTCCTGGCATCCCTCCTCCCAGGGACCTCGTGCTGGTGTCCCCTCCTGGCATCCCTCCTCCCAGGGACCTCGTGCTGGTGCCCCCTCCTGGCATCCCTGCTCCCAGGGACCTCGTGCTGGTGTCCCCTCCTGCCATCCCTGCTCCCAGGGACCTCGTGCTGGTGTCCCCTCCTGCCATCCCTGCTCCCAGGGACCTCGTGCTGGTGTCCCCTCCTGCCATCCCTGCTCCCAGGGACCTCGTGCTGGTGTCCCCTCCTGCCATCCCTGCTCCCAGGGACCTCGTGCTGGTGTCCCCTCCTGGCATCCCTCCTCCCAGGGACCTCGTGCTGGTGTCCCCTCCTGGCATCCCTCCTCCCAGGGACCTCCTGGTGGTGTCCCCTCCTGGCATCCCTCCTCCCAGGGACCTCCTGGTGGTGTCCCCTCATGGCATCCCTCCTCCCAGGGACCTCGTGCTGGTGCCCCCTCCTGGCATCCCTCCTCCCAGGGACCTCATCGTGGTGTCCCTGCTCCCAGGGACCTCGTGGTGACCTGCCCTCCCAAATCCACCCTGCTTGGCTTTTTGGGGGTGTCCCACACACAGCTCAAAGCTGGCACATGGTGACAGCCCCAAAAGGAGATTTTCTGACCCCAA
>NW_010113996.1:0-27074 GCF_000699245.1 Pterocles gutturalis
CTACACTAGTAATCTAAATGAGCAAAAACCTAGACATTTTTCTACAGTGCTTTGGTATAGTTCTGAAAAGAATACAAAGACTAACAGGCATTGTTACTGGCTAGATTTCATCTATTCTGAAAATTCCACTTTTTTATTTTCTGAAGGATATTGAAGCAGATCAATGGTTGCCTTTGCACTTTACCGTTTCGTGTTTAACATCTACTATTAGCTCTGTTATTGTTTCCAAGTATTAGAGCAGAATGTAATCTACAACAAGCACTAAACCCAGGAGGAGCCAAAAACATAGTTAGAAGAGTCTGAAGTCATTTATAGAAAAGGGGATCTTTAAAGCACTACATTTAATTTCAATTAAAAGCTTACTGTCTGCAATATATCAAGGGTAATTAAGCCCTGTTAGGAATTCACTCTCAACTTTCAAAGAAGAACTTTCTGTGAGGTACCTAACTCTACCTTGAACTTTGAAATTTTATGCAGATTTTAAATACTATTCCAACACCAAGTGTATTTTGTGTTTAAGAATGCCAGGGCTAGTTACATCATGCTGTGAAGGGATGAGTAAAATAACCAGTAGGAAAACTATTGAAATCCTAGCAATAAAACTTCCTCCTAGAGTACATATCTCTTTTTATGTGGTCTTCCTCTTTATACAAAGAAAATATGGCTTTTATTCTCTTGATAACTGTTGTACTTTGACAGCACCTTTGTGAAACAAACTCCAGGAGTAAATTTGCTGCATCATTATATTTTACTGGTTTACAGCCACACTTAGTTTTTGGGTTTGGAGTCAGCTAGTAGCCTTTTGCTGTCAAAAGTGTGGTGGGAAAAAAAAATAGGTAAGAAAAGTATTTTCTAGAGAAGGAACAACAAAATTAAGCACTTATTCTGTCTGAGAACTTGTGAACAAGAAGTTTAGTGAAAACTTAGGTTTCAATTTTTGTGTTGCTAATAACATGTTGAAAAGTTCTCATTAAGAATCTCACTTTATTTTAGTCTGTCACTTTGAAAGAAAGACAGTTGGATATTTTACTTACTATCATGCACTGAAAAATACTGAGGAAATACATTTTAAAATAACGTTCAGCTGCTGTTCATAATGAAGTAGACTGAAGCTGCTGGTTGGCTCTCATGTACTTAAAAATCTCTTCATTAATATGAATCATCAAACACTTTCTGGGTTTTATGATAGATAGCATGTTGCCAAAATGACAGTGTTACAGGAAGTTTTTAGCAAGGAGTGGAAGTAGAATCCTTCTGTTTTCTTTCCACAGGCCACGCTAGAAGATAGTTTTCTGAGACAAAAATTTGTATTTTACAGGCAGACTTTTCTTCAGCCATTAATAAAAGCATAACCCCTGAGAAAAATAAAAAGAAATTGAAAGCTTTTGAAGTGTATCCAGTCCACTCACAGAGCACTATTTGAAGGAAATGGATCTTGTAAACACAGCAATTCAAAATAGAGACATTTCAACTCTGGACTGAAACTGCACTTTTCATTTGAGATTTTCAGGCAACGCAGCTGTAACAGGATGTCTTATGGTTAGCCTCAGGAGTCCAACAGGAGCTTTGCAAACATAATTTTGAGGCAACATGCACTCAGTGAAATTTTGGAAATCTGTGTTAGATACCCATGGACTCCCAGTAGAGGGAGAGACACAAACCACCCAAATCAGTAAGAAGCCACCTAAAGACAGTGTCCTTAAGTGTGCAGCTCCTTACACAAGAGACAGTCTACAGAAAATATGGAAGACACCATTTATCCAAGTTCAAACCACCATACCAGAATTACGTTAAGTCTCTCATTATTATTTGGCACCTGGATTCAGGACCTCTTTCCTTAGATTAGGATCCTTTTTTCAAAAAATGGGGCAACATAATTCCTTTTTTTTCCACAATAAGAAGAGTCTACTATAACCCTCCTTTAACAGAGATTAATAATTTTAATTAATTTAAATGTAAAGTAATTTGATTAATAAGTTTTGCAAGATTAGAGAGGAAGTACTTTGAAAGTAGTGTGTATTTTATCCTCATAATATATTTGTCTAAAGTTACACCAAAATGAGCCACAGATGAGTTAATTATTAAAATATTGTGGGGAAAATTGACACTATTCTAACTATAAACAGAATAATTGGGTCCATCATTATTTTTCAGGGAAAGCAGAAGAGGTGATGGAGAGGTATACGAGTCTCTCATTTTGTAAGCAGTTTTCAGTTTCTTTTGGTTTCTCTAGCAAGATTCAGTTGCCTCACTGGAATGAATAACAACCTATACAGAGAGAATGGTAAAATGTACAACATACTGAAAGACTTAGGGGGGTGAAGCATCTATACAGAGAGAACGGTAAAATGTACCACATACTGAAAGACTTAGGGGGGTGAAGCTGTTTGGATTACCAAATAGAAGGTTACTTTGTGAATCGATCTCAGTCTGTGAGTCTCTACAGCAGGAAAAAAAACTTTGATAATGAGTTCTTCAGTCCAGCACGCAAAAATGCAACAAAGATGTAAGAGCTGGAAAACAAAGCCATACAAATTCTAACCAGCAACACAGCACACATTTTTTACAATAAGAAATTAATCATAAGAACAATTTAGCAGTTATTGTAATGGATTCTCTGCCACTGTCATTGCTAATAATATCTGACTGAATAGCTTATTTTTTTTCCCCAAAAGCTATATTGTTGCTAAGGGATACAGGGAAGTCCTATTTAGTATGTTATAGAACAGCTATTATCATACTGTTTCCTTCTTGATAAATCACCTGTGAGTAGTTATATCAGATGCCCCAAAAATGTACATATATTAAGGGTTTCCACTAACAAATTTGTCACTTTAAGTACAAGCAATGGCATATTTTTCCTTGCCTTAAGAGGACAATAACATTTCTAGAAATCTTTAAATTAGTCAGGTTATGATTTGGAAGGAAACAGAAACCCCTGAAGAACCGTAAAAGGTATGTTCACATTCATTTTCATTCTTTCTGTTAAGGGACTACATGGCAAAGAGACAGCAAACCCCAATGATTCCCACAAGAAATATTCTATGCTTCTGCTTACTTGTCACCCACAGCCAGTACCATTCTGTAAAACGGCCAAACAGCAGAACACAATTCTCCCTTCATGTATAAAACAGATGCAAGCTCTGGGCTTCAGGCAGGAATTATAAAGTGAAATTCTGTACTATCTAATTTTTCTGGGCAAGCTAGTGGTACATCAAAAAAACAAGGCACATATAAAGCATCAAATATAAAACATACCTTTTCACTAAATGCATAGAGCTTATGTATTTGCAACTTACTTTTCCTCACTGTATAATTATTTTTCCCCTTCATTTTCATTCCTAAGTTTCCTCTTGAGTTTCAGAATACACCGATATCTAAGGGAAAAGAAGGTTGACAAAACAGTATGATGCCAAACTTGGTTGCCCTTCAGCAGCAGTTATTAGCCAGCATCATTCCAATATGATGACAACAACAAATAAATTAAAGTTACCGACATAGATTTTGAAGGTTTTTTTAAATCTCTGAAGTATAATTTTTTCTTTACCCAAGTGCTTTATATATTCACGTTCCGCCTTCCACCCCAGAATTAGCTACATTTCATGTAAGCATAAATTTGCAAAAGAGAAATTACATAAAAAGACACTAGACAAATGAAAAATTAAAAGGCTGATGACTTTTATTGTCAGATGTTCCACCATCCAAAAGACCTGTTCATCTAGAAGCTGCATATTGGAAGAACTGTCTTTTAAAATGGTCTTAAGACTGCTGTTGATTCTGTACCTCCTGAAGGTTAGACCTGAAAGTGTTTTCTTCTTGACTGTTTTTTCCCCCCCTTCTCTTTGCGATTGTCAAAAACAACCAAGGCATACAATGACTCCACTTTGAACTTGATGTGCCTGAAAGGAAGATTTCCCAGACTAGATTAAAACTTGCTATATGCTAAATTGTCATGCATTTGTCTGTCATGTATAATGTTTGGTTCAGGTAATTCTAATTTTTTTCTTCTTTTTCAGGGAAAAATTGCTATTGAGTGTCAGTTCTGAAAACCGCCCTTAATATATAATGTGAAGGTCAAGCAACATAAAGCTAATTTTTCTGTTTGCTGGTTTTCCAATTACTGCTTTTTATTTAAAGGATTTAATTATTCCCCCACTGCCAATCATTTCTTCTGGCTAAGAAATTAAATTGTACAAAAGAATGAGAAGCAATATCCATAGGAAACAGAAAAGGTTACTTTCTCATTTTAAGGCTAGAAAGGAGGAAAAAAAAATTATTTCTACATAGCAACATCCTCAAACCATTTTTTTTTTTTTTTATTTAAAGCTTGTGATACGAGAGAATGGAGCCATGTTATATCTAGCCCATAAGTTCCACTGAATAATGAAACTCAGTGTAGATTTTTTACATGGAGCACTCCCCACACAGCTGATGGAAGTGCAAAAAAATGTAAATCAATGCTGATCTTAGCCCAAGACTGTTGGTTGGAGAATAACAGCAGACTGGGGTTGGATAAGAAATGAACTGCAGATCAAGTATGAGAGATTACCTGCAGACTGTGCTTGTGCAGAGCTTTACCCTTAGCTCAATAAATAGACCATGTTCCTGAGTAGTAAAAGGTCTGTCTTTCAATCCCATAGAGGATTTTTTGATATAAATTACTTTTAATTGCACATTTATTCTTGTATGGAACTGTAAGCAGGTATACGTGACAGCCCCTGGTTGTACTTATATAGAAAATGTCACACTATAAATGATTTTTATTTCACAAGTGAAGAAAGAGACAATAATTCATATGTGGTTTAACCACAGGCAAAATTCCAGGGTATTTCTACACATACCAAATAAAATCTATCCATGGCATACTCTGCACTGTATTTATTCTGGAACTTCATTTCACAGTTCCTAGTTATTCTTTTTCTGACTAAAATTCCTTTATTCTTTCTCAGGTCCTTAAGATGAAGGTTCCTGAGATTCCAATGACATTTCCCAAGAGTCCCTTTGCTGCAAGTTATTCTTACAAGTTTATGAACAATTTCAATGACAAGAGTAAGGTAATTTTCAAAAAATTAGGTAAATATTGAGGTTACTTTGAAATTCTATTCTGATTAAGAAATACAGCAAAAATCAGAGAAGCACCTGAGAAAGGAGTGCTCCAAAACATACAATTTACATCTCTGATTCTGCAAACAAATGCATTGTTATGAACAACTACTGACAAACAGCATAGTCTTCACTGGCTTTGAGTTATTGGGCTATTTGGAGAAAGTGCTGATTTTTCTTTTTTAATTTCCTGAGAAGTAATTTTACAAAGATGCCTAAAGCATATGATAGGCACTTTCTTTTGCTTAGTCATAAATCTAAACAAATAAATGATGGTAGTGATGGTATTTTCCTCACAGATAAAACTGTTACATCTTGCTATAAGAGGGGACAAAAAAAGGAAGAGGTAAATTAGATTTTCATAGTATCAATTTAGAATCAATTTAGCTTAGCTACGTAACGAAAATGATATAAGAAAATTGTGCATTTTAAGTGTAAGCAAGATATATTTGCGCTAAAAGATTCTCACCTTCAGTTACTATGATGGTTTCCATTTTATACCATTAAATTCTTTAGTTTTTACAATGATCATTTGCATTAGGAAGAAAGATAACTAGAGAAACATTATGTAATATTATCTGTGGACAAACTGGGAATATGGATAAAACGAATATTGCAAATGGGCAGCCAGAGAATATTACTAGAAAAAAAATTGTTTCAGAAAAATCCATTGTAAACTTGTAACTGCTTATAATTTCTATTCATATCTAAATCTTTACTAATGTGCTTAATGGCATATATGCTGAAAAGATGTATTTTAGAATGACACTAAAATTGAGTACCACAGACACAGACTAAGTGAAAGAAGTCATGTCCAACTTCATAATGCAAAATAATAGGTACAAGGAGCCATATCTGCACAAGAAATTAAGGATACATGTCATTACAAAGATGAAAAAGGTACCAGGAAGGACTTAAGGCACTGATGATAAATTAAAATAAAAGTAAAAAGTCATATATGCTAAAAACTACCTGGAAGTACAATCCTGAAATAGCTTTATTTTGTGCCCATCTAATGTTTAAAATTTGACAAAAACATAAAAGTTCTAATTCTGCACAACCCCATGACCCAAAGTAAGATGTGGAATCACTAGCTCACGCACATCTCTCATAGATTGCTGACACTTAGGTTTTTCTAAATCTCCACTTCATGGATTTTTAAAGAATGACATCTTTAAGATGTCTGTTGGAGCAACTGTGAGGAGTGGTGATGATGACACAGTGGAATCTCTGAATAAAGATTTTACAATAATAAAAAAAAAAAATTTAAATTAATTTAAGAGGCCCAGCATATTAAAGGAACAGACCAAAAGGATAAAAAGTGTAATTACCTTTCAAATGCAAAAATATAACAACGAGATAAGCAAGATAAACATAAAATTACAGTAAAGCAAACCATGTAATACTTCAAGAGGAAACTCGTAGAAGGCATAAAAGATAGTAATAAAAATGTTTTCAAATACAGAAGAACTAGGAAGACTGCAGAGTCAGTGGGGCTGGTAGATTACCGAAGTACAAAAGAAGCACTAAAGAAAAGAGAGACCTCTGCAGAAAAGATAAGTGAATCCTTTCCTTTCATCAGTGTTCACTATGGAGAAAGTCAGGAAGGTTCACAAGGGATGAAATGGAGAAACTATTTTTTTTTTTAAGTGTCAATAGAAGAGGTTTTAGCACAAATTAATAAACTGAACAGTAACCATTGTCAGGACCAGGCAATTTGTTCAAGAGTGAAGGAAATATAGTATGAAGTTGCAGAGTTACCAACTGTGGTATATAAACTATTGCTCAAATCAGACCTTGTGACAAGAGGAATAAAAGACTGAACTGAAGAGATACAGCTCTTGAGAAAAGACTCTTGTGATGACTCGGAGGGCTACAGAACAGTAAATTGGATATACCATAATGAAAATAGGTAAGAATTATGACAGAGAACAGAATTAATAGATGTATAGGTAAACATGAAATATTTTGTAAAACTGCACAAGGCTTTTATAGGCAGTAACCCCACAAAACCTATCAGATCACTTTAAAAGATTTAATGAACACTGATTAATTGATATAATTAATTTGGATTTTCAGAAAACATTTGACTAGGTTCCATTCTCCAATGCCTGACCTGAGTTGTTCTTCTTTTTCATTCTTTTCCTTTCTTCTATTAAATGCATTCTTTTTAGGTCTGCAATGTAATTTCATACACCTACACTGTATTTTTTTACCTGTTATTTTTAAGTTATTAAAACAACGAAAGCAACACAGAAAGAGCTTTGATGCACATTAATAGAAAGCTGCCACAGCTATTGATCAGTCAATTTGCAGAATTTCCTTGGGTCCTTTTACAATGAAATTCTGACAGTGTTCCCTCTTAATTTAATGATAAATGCATCTCCTAGGATAATACACAACTCGGTTTTCAACCTAGTGTTTATTCTTTTCAAAATGCAATTAATATCAAACTAATAAGCAGCACTGTCAAATCTCAGAGGCAAACACCCTGTAGCATATAGATAAATGAACAGGAGAAGACAGCCAATTTTTATGGAAGCTGGGTGATACACCCCTTGTATTCTCCTGAAGAACAATTTTGAAAGAGTAAGAAAAAATACTTACTAAAAAGCCCAGAGAGGGAACAGCTTCCAGATATTGGATTTGGATGTGCTCCTTCTAATTGCCTTTCAAATATTCCTTTTTAAGTGAAGAGGTAGGGTAGATTAGGAGACATGTTTGGACTTAGCCACAGATAGTTTTCGTATTTTTGCAGGACTGCAAATGTGTCAATCAAAGAGGAATGTGGTTCAGCTACAGAATGGAGCTATGATTGCAGGACAGGAGTTTCATCTCAGCTGCAAAACCCCGTCTTGGATATGTGAAAGATTAACTTTTCTCTCTTGAGAAAAAAAGGAACAGGGTCCCCGTTAGCCCCCTTTCAGTCCTTTTTCATTCAGTTACAATATTTAAATTGGATTTCAAGTTTTGCACAAACAAACCCAGGTAAACCTTAGAAGTAAATGTCTCCTCAGGTTCATTTGCTACAGCTTTGTTTGAAATGAAGAGATGTTTGCCTTGCCCTCTGAGGGGCATCTACAGTGTTAAGCAATATCAGATAGAGCACATAACTATCCAGTTCATTTTAGATTATGTTACCAAAATATGCTCTTTTATAAAAAAATACATATAAATCCAGAAAAAAACAAAGATGAAAAAGGGATTACAGTGCACGGTAAGTTTAATGAAGAGAAAAAGGAAGCTTTCTAGCCCTAGGTGAATTCACTGCTTTCTTACCTACTGATATCTGTTTTGCTTTAGTAATTGCATATTTTGTCTCTGCTTAATTCCTTTGTTGCCTAGTTCCCAAATATTATAACTTAAACCAGGGAAAAAAAAAGAAAGAGGAGAACAATACACTTCTCTCATCCATCCCAATAAAAAAAGCTCCCAAACCAGCAAAAAAACCCCATACTTTTTTGGATACAATAGATTCTAAAGGTCATAAAATACCACTAAATTTAAATATTACCAGGCAATATATTTTCTATGATCAAAAAAAAAAAAAAAAAAAACCCAAACCTGCCAAGCATACTATACTGTTTGCAAAAAATAAAAATTTTCTTGGTCTCTGCAATGTCAGCTCTGTGTATTTGAGCAATACCTGAAATTAGCACTGTAATACACAGTACAGCCTTTAAAAGCGAAAGTAAACACAACCATTTTTCTTTTTAATCATGTCGTTAGTCTGGAAGAATGAAAGCGAGGACTATCCAAAAAGTTATTATTTGCTGTAGTCAAATAATCAGTAAAACATGAGACCCAAAATGCATCAAGATAATGTTAAATCTTCAATTTAAATAAAAATTTGCTTAATCCAAACCCATTATAGTACCAAGGGATCATAGATTTCTAATAGAAATGCTCAAGTACATGTAATACACCATATGTGAGGGCCTGCACCCTGACTATAAATCATCATAGTTTTATTCTTATAGTTGTTCTGAACTGAATGTATTTATTCCTAATGTCTGTGTGAAAGAATTCCAGTGAGTTTATGAAAACAAGAAAAAAAGAAAATGCTTTTGGTTGGTGTGGGGTTTTTTTGTTTGGTGGGAATTTTTTTTTTGGTGGGGTTTTTGAGGTTCTTTTGTTTGGGTGCTTGATTGGTTTGTTGGGTTTCCTTAACTGCTGCACTGCAATTCTAACACCACAGAAGTGAAAAACGGCTCTTGTTTCTGAGAGAAGTCTTCCATAAGTGGGATCAGACAAAGTCACATCAAAAGTGCCAAACCAAAAAGGCAAGGAAGAGGATACAATTTTTTATGATACAGTAAATATTTTCAAACAGCCATACCACTGGAGGTGACTTTGTGTTAATAAAAGTGTTTTTGAGGGTCTACAAAGACACATTGCTTAGATCATCAGAGGGTGATGGCTTTCAAGTTTCTTCTTTTTCTATAAGGCAAGATTGACAAGAATTGTGAAAAAACTATTTCTGCTTTGGGGGAGTTGCTGTCAAACTTCCTGCAAATTTTGCAGGTGCATTCATGTTTTTCTGCCAGTTCAAACGAAAAGTCTCATATCAACATTCAGAAATGTGGCTCATTACATCAATTTGTGTCAGATAAGTTACATGTCTAGTCAGCGTATGTGCAGAACCCAAAATTGTGTAAGACTCACTGTTCCTAAAGACACTTCAAAATGATAACACAAGTATGTTGAGAATTTTTGGTTTTCACAGTAAGCTATGTTAAGCTATGCAGGAAAAGAGTATTACCAAATAAAATAAGGTGAAGAATAAATTTAAAAAAAAAATGGACAGGGAAATGTAACAAGATAAGTTAAAAAGAGTGAAGGGAATAGGCAGAAAATTAATATATGGGAACATGATAAATGAAAATTCAGAGATAAAAGAACACAGGAAATGAGAAGACATTTTTAGCAATTCCAAATATTACCTGCACTAATGAGCACTAGATGGAAAAAGATTAACCATATCTCTTGAAAATGAGTGAAAACTCAGAGAATGGGACTGCGAGGAAACCAACAGAAAAGTTTAGAAATTGAAGACCATAGTCAGTCTGAAGGTTGTTTCTGTAGAATGTGTTGCACCCACTGCAGTCACAATGAAAAGGAAGCTAACTGTAGTGAGTCAAGATTATGAATAATACTGTATACAGTTCTTTAAATACTGCTTTTGTACTATGGGGATATATTTCTGTTAAACAGAGTCAGTGTATCAACACTCGTGGCTATGCTTGTCTAAAATGAAGGAGCTGCTGGGCCGTTTGAACCCTGAACTGAGCACTTGCTCTTAGAATAACAGACACATTTTGGTCCTCCTAGGTTGAACCATTTTTTATGTCTCTACTGAGTCTAAACCTACTGAGTAGGCTTAAACATGCTTACAAGGAACAGGGACATACCATCATGATTCAGTGTTCACTTTTCTTAAAATCTGAGATGACCTTGGCTCAGACTAGTGCTTTAAGGCGAAAGGTACTTTACTAAATTAATGCTGATCTATCCTCCAAAACTAAATTGCAGGAGCTCTTTCATAGTACAGATTATCATGTTAATGTCAGTTGTAACACCTAATGAACCTTTTTAATGAGAATATGGTCAGAAGCCATTCATAACCTCTGTCAACATGGGAAAAGATTTCTTAATCCACTATCTGCTATCTAGTTGACTGAGAGCATACAATGTAAGACACCAAAAAAAGAGTAAATTCCAACTCATTTGTATCAGAAGCTTGTAAAAGAATTATCCTCATCTGCTGCTTTCCACAATACATTCATAAATTTTGATAATTATGATCACACACAGTTTTAAATATTTAAATTTACTCTGATAATTACATGACATTATTGAGACCTGATCAATTAGCCTTCAGCATGCCCTGCACTTCTCTTTGGACATGTGGATTACCTCATAATTATCAGCTCTGCTATTTGCTGCTCCTAGACATCAGAAAAACTCTTGGTGCCAAGTATAAAGCATCTGCAGTGGATCTTTCCTACACAAAAGACCTGTTAGGCAAAACACCACCTCAGTGCTCTGGGTTCCTTTCATTGATTCATTCAACATGTTTTCTACAACAAATGAAGGATGTTGGGTCCCCAAATTACACACTTTCCCGTTCCACTAACTCTAACAATAGCTTCTAGCACTGCACGAGTTCTTGCTTTCATTTCTCTCCGGAGAAAGGCGCCACAAGGTGGCGATCTATACTTCACGCTTCTCTGTACCCCTTGAACCCTGCTTTCAGTTCATTTCTAACTCACCTTTAGCCTTTTCCCTTGATCGTTTTGCAGTGTAATACATAATTTTTTCAACAGACAAGACATGCCTCTTTTGTGAGCTACTATGAAAAACAGCCAATTGAAAAAGCACCCTCTCATTATGAGTCCTAGCACCAAGAGGTGTTACGAAGAATTACTAGGAGATTGAGATAAGCAGTGGGAGAAAAAGACTGCAAAGAACTGTACTAAAAATTTTCCCACATTGTTACCCTACCTCAGATCATATCCAATCCATCCTTTATCTGATTTCATTCAGATAATTTGTTACTATTGCTTGCTTCTCGGGCAAAGTCACTTCTTTTAGGTATTAGTCTTAACAAACTGTCATCTCTAATGACCAGTACTACGAATCGCAACTCCAACCTACTGCCCAGTTAGATGTGGGAGGAATGACTCACTTGCAAAGATCTGGAAGCCCTAGGGGAGCCAGAGAATGCCACAAGTAGATGAAGCTGGTGTCATGCTGACTTGAAACTGATGTATATTTTTGAGGAAGACTGGGACTGAAAAGACCATTTCAGATCTAAGAATTTCCAATTCTTCATTACCTCTCCTGGAAAAAAAAAAAATGCATTTGCTAACAGTGATAATAATAAAATAAAAAATTAAAATGGTAACTATATCCCCAGAATATACAATTATGAAGTATAAAATTCTAAGAAAAAGAAATTCCAAGACAGGGATGTGTAATTGTAATTCAGTGTAATTGTTACCTACTGTAAGTGTTACCCAGACATTGTAACCCATTGAGATTCTGTGAGCTTATAGAGTGAAATATTCATACATTCACCCATACTGGTAGTCTAAGTCACCATCTTGCACAGGTCCCACTGAGGAAGATAGAAAGGAATATTATCTATTTATTTGATATTACATATTTTTAATCACTATTTGTTCTATAGTATACCTCACTAGGTACAAAATTCCCTGTAAACATTTGTACTGTTTTAAATCTGAATGGCTGCCTGCACCTCATTAACAGCTTATCAAGCTGTTTATTTCTGTCCTGGAGGTCTGCAGTACAATACATGCTTTATTCAAAATGGTAACTCCTCGTTTAACTCTGGCTTAATAATTCTTGTGGGCTGTGCTGCAATGCAGAGATTTCATTTTTTCTATCTAAGGTTACACTTTTATTTAAAAAATTACATTGGCTTACGTATTGCTTAATCTTGATTGGGTTACATGTGACAGGTATCATTTTCTGTTTATGTACTTCATTACATTTTCTCTGTAATTATATTAATTAGGAGAAATGTAGATGAAAACATTCAAGTATTTTTTTTGTTAAGTAATAAAAGAATTAACTCTTTCAAGTGATCTAGAACGAAAACTTCTCAGTATACATACTAAGTTAATGAGCAAAATAGTGCACATAAAATCAGTTTCAGTGACTAAGGCAGCATTTAGAACTTTTTGTTTCTGCAGCTGTTATAGGTTTGAGGCTGTTTTTGTCACCTAGTGAGCTGGAGAAGGTACACTTTCATGGAGTGAGCAATACTATCGGTAAATCGTGTGCTTTGCAGAGACCATTAGAAAGAATTTTTATTCTTGTAGTGCACTGTCTGGCCCAAAAAACACTGGTCAGTTGAATCTCTGATAGAGAAGCCTTATTTAAAAAGTCAGCAAAAGAAAATCAGTTAATGATATCAAGATTTCAGTAGTTCAGAGCAGGTAACGTATACATTATTATTTAGTAGTTACTTAAGTTTCATGCAACTGCCATCTACTACATCCTCTCCTAAACTCAAAAGATGCTTGATTTCAGAAACACTGAGCAAATGGCACACGATGATTTATTTTCCTATTCTCCCTGCAGTTTTACAGTATTTTGTTTTTGTTTTCACCATGAAAAAAAGCACTAGTACAAACATGTCTCCTGTGACATTACTATTCCTTTGTAAAATATGGAAACAATGCAGACCATGTGAGGAGAAACCCAATAAGTTGCAGAGAAACGTGTCCAGTGTGTCTGGAAGCCAGATAGCTTGATTAGCTACAACATTGTGTTTGAAGTAATAAGCCTTGCTTAGAGTCATGATGGAGCACCTAAGAAATGTTCTTTGAGTCATGATGGAGCACCTAAAAAATGTCTCTTAATAGTGCTTTACAGGGGATGGCACAAAACCAAAGAAGTAGAACACAGACTGGAATTATGTGTATATTTAACAGCACTGGATCTCCAAATCCATTAATCTGAATTGTGCTGTGTACTTAGACCCTACTGAGGATATGTATCTGTTTCTCAAAATTGCTACCCAACTAACATGTAGAAGGGCACCTGAATATTTTAAAATCTCAGCTGGAAGACTGACAGTTTCTGATGGAAAGGTCAGTTTTCAAATGAGAGATTATTATTTTTTTCCCCTTTTAGATGCAATAGCACATAATGAATGAGCAAACTGCATTTCAGGATCGTAGCTCAACTGGAACATGGAAATTAATTGTGCCAATCAGTCAGCAAGCAGCAACCTGTCACAAGTGCCTGCACATATTAACTATGAAATGAGTCAAAAAAAATGAATATTCAGCATTAAAACCTTCTGAGTGCATAGCACATAGTTATGTCTGCTTCCAGTAATATCCACAGCACAGCTGTATTTGCTAAGCCAAACAGAGATACAAGTCTAAAGCCAAAATAGGATTAATTAAGCAAGGGTTGTAGGATCACCACAGGCTGATCCCAGCATCACAAATGAGATGAAGCATCCAGTTCCTCCTGTGTGCTGGCCAAAATAATTGTTCTGTAGCAGGCTGTGCTTGGAAAGACAGCTCTGAAAGCATGCTATTTGGGTAACCTCTCACAAATAAGCCACAGATTAATCTGCTTGTTAATGTTTGTCATCATGGAAAGACACTTTAAAAATCCTAGATACATTATTGCTGCCCACTATGACCATCTGCAACAATCAGCTCCTTGGAATACATTTTGAAGTAGTGGTGCATTTTGAGTTCAGACTGTGCTGAAAATTAGTGGCTTGGAAAGGCTGTAGGTTTTATGCGTTTTTTTATATATGGTGTGTAAACTATGTACATATGGTATTACTTCTGTTTTATTCTAACAAAGTAACATGTCCCAGAGAAGTCCTGAATTCTCTATTTCTGATGATAGAGAATGGCTCAGCTACCACCTCTGTATGAGTACCATTACTGATGAGAGGAAACAAACTAACCAACCAAAAAAAAAAAAAAAAAAAAAAAGAACGACCAGCACTATATTCGTAGCAACCGAACACCGTGGATTCAAAGCCTGAAATTAAGGAACCCATAAATCCTTCTTGGAGAAGAGGTGAGGAGAGATCATCTGTGAGACAACCCCAGGCAGAAGGGCTGAGGCTAAAAGGCAGCTCCTCAACAGCTGCCCAACAAAACCTTAGGCATCGGTGTTGAAGGACAGTAGACATCCCCAACTTTAAAAATATTTATTTAGGACAGGCCTCAATAACACTGGGTGAGACATACCAGAACAGCCAAGATGAATTCTTCTTGTTAAATATTGATAATTTTGCTACTTAATTTTTCTCTTCATAATCTGATTTCCAGCTTCATAATTAAGACCACAATCTTTTGACTTGTCAAAATAATTTTGTGCTGATTCTGACTCACAGACCACTTTGTGATAAACATCTAAGTGAATGTAATAAATCTGCAGCACATTTCTCTAGAGTCAGTGGATTGAAATCAAATGGTATATAGGTATCACAGGTATGTATTCCTCTAAAGAATTTTAGAATCTCAGCTGCTGTTTAAGGTATTGCAGCATTCTGCCAAACCAAATGAAGATTCAGCATGAGGACTGGCTGGACTTCTTGTTTTCTGAGGAAGAATTTCTACTAGAAGCATAGACAGAACAGCACGTGTTCCGTAAGGAATAGACAACAATAAGACCTCTCAATCCTCATGGTAATTTGGGAAAAGAAAAGGATAAAATATTAATTTATGATTAAAGGATGCTTGTTTGTGTCTACCTACAGCATTTTAATATGCTTATTACCATAATATTTAAGCATCAGTATTAACATGACATTAATGAAAAAGGAAAAAAAAGAACTAATGCATTTTGTTTAGAATTTTCTATTATTTGTCTTTTTTTCCCCACCCACTTCTATTGAATGTTGCTGTTTGTACCTTAACAAGAACTCTGAGAGCAAGTCCTAATCCTGCAAAAACCTTACAGTTTCTTACTCACTACAGAAAATGCAAACAAAGAAGAGGCACCTAGAAATCAACCCGTATGCACACAGTCAGAATGCTAGCTGCATTTACAGCATCCCTGCCTGGGAACACATGTTTTTAAAAAAGTTTATTTAAAGACTATAGGCAAATAGTCTTTTCATGTTCTCACCCACCTCACATAGGTGAAGCATGACATCTTCCATTTGACTAGTGAGTGCCACTACCACCAGATGTGTTTAACAGCAGAAGAAAAGCTGAAGAACATCTGGAAAACTTGACCACAGTGCTGTGGAGGGCTGTGGAGTTTTAGAGCAAAATATGTCATGACGGATGTAGAATCAATCTTCCATCCAACATTAAGAGCTATAAGGGAGATGAGGAAAAAAAAAAAAAAGAGATACAAAAATGATGCAGGAAAAAATGGAGATTTTTTAATTATTTGGTTTAAAATTAATTTGAAATCTATGCGGAGTTCTTTATGTAAAAAATGTTTGAGACCTTAGAACAACCAATAAAAGTTTTGATTGTGATATTAAATAAAGTGAGCTGAAGAGGTAACAAAGACGATTTATATATTCACTTTCATAACTGAAACAAAGGTGCATGCAAGTCTGACTGAAACACCCAGTATTGGAAACATTAAAGACTCTTTAATGAAAGACAGGTGCTTAGGGTTGTGCTTTATCTGGTTTTCAGAGTTAATATTGAAAAATGCCTCCAATTAGCAAGGTCAGTCTAACTGACCAGGCATAAGTTTGAAATGATGACATTTTTACCCTTTGGGGTAAAAAGCAGATTTAAAAGTTAAACTGCAAGCTGAGGTTTTGTGATGAAACTACTCTCTGGTTGATCAAAACTCTGCAACATTCCTCACATGAAAAGCTGAGAAGACAGTCACTAGTACTAAAAGATGGTCTGAACAGAACATACTTTACAGTATATCTCTGCACAAAGAGTAAACCATAAACATGTTACAGTACAGCCATATATCTGATGCAGGACTTGAAGAAATCCAATAAAGTACGGAATGGGAGGGCTTGCCAGAGGCACTTAAAAAAAAGTCTTATTCCTGGGAAGAATACTTGCAAGATGAGTACCACCTGAACTGTCTTGCAAATAGTATTTAATTTGTGGACCAAGGCCTAATCTCAGGAGATTTAAGCATGATGTCAAATCCGCAGTCCAGACTGTAAAAGGCATATTTCAGAGGCGATAACACGGATGTAGCAATTTCAGAGATGAAATCAAAAAGGACACTTCAACAAATGAGGCATAGTCCAAATCTGGCACTGGGACAAAGCCTCACCTACCAGACTGTCTGAAGAGAAAGGCACAGAAAGGGAGAGTAAGTAGTACCAATGGTATAAGCAATAAGAGGGACTCTGTATTGAAGAACGTGAATTATGAGTCAAGTTGGGCCATAATGTGAAATCAGAGACATTTCCCTTGTTAGGGAACACATCTTTTACTAGACAGACACAAGACAACAAATCTCTGTCCAAAAGACCAACAGCAAAATTGTTAAAAAGAAACAAGTAAGGCACAGTACAGGTTATAAAATTAAAAAGATGGAAGTTGCACCAGGGCCCTCCCCTCTACAGGTTTATTTGAATGCTACACAACATCCCAGTACCTCCGGTTAACAAAACAAAACCAAAACACAGTTCTGTGATGAATAGCCCATCTAGTTTCACAAGGATGGCATCCCTCTGTATTATTACCCAGCATGAAGCAAATGAAATACTTTGAAAATATTGAAGTCAGGGCAAAATTTGAAAACATCTTCAGTGGAGCCAGGATGAAAGTCAGAGAGCAGTCCCATCGATTTCAGCAAGACTACTAATCACCTGAAGCTATGCACAAGCACGAATCTTTGAGGGAGCAAGGCTCTGAACAATTTAGTTGTTCTATTTACCAGTTAAGACAACAGAGACATTTTAAAGCAGGCTGCAACACTGACAGGTGTTTTAAATGAAATTAAGTGCACTATTTCATTTTGTTGAACCTCAGGCATATGCAGTTTAACTGAAATGAGCATTCTAGATTAGCAGGTATTAGTACCCTACTGTGACATAAATTAAGTAACTGAAAGCAATGGCAGGGTCCTGCAGCAGAGCCCAAGAGCCACAGGTGCTCTCACTCTGCACCAGGGACCCTGGACAGGTGGGAACCATCTTTCAAGCCAAAGCTCTTAAGGTTTCTAGACCTGCAGTTTTCACTGTCCTCATTTTTATGGAGTAGAAAGGAGGGTAAATCTCCAGACTGAGAAAAGATTTCAGGGTGTAGAGGCTGCATGCTCCAAGAAGTGGGGTTTCCTCAAATGCTCAGGCTCTTTCCAGCTCACATGGGACACCCTAACTCCCTTGGATGCAGTTTCTGGGTCAAAGGCAGCAAGAGGAGACCCCAGAGCCAAAACAGTTCAAGGCACTCTCTAAAGACAGAACAACTCTGCATTCTACTCTGCTTACACATATGAAAGATAAACAAAACCCCAAAATGTAGGGGTTCGGTTTCTACCTTATCTTAGTTTTTTTTTTCCTTGTGTTTGCATGCATATGAGCGAGAACAAGAAAGCTTTTACATTCAGAATTACATTCAGAATTGCAACCTGTTCTAACATTGCCAGGATTTCTCTTTGTAAATTTTGTATCAGACTCACACAAGCAAGTTTCATGTCTTGTCAAATGTATTAAATTAAAACTGATGACTAAGAAGGAAATGACCCACAAAGGTTAGTAATACCTAGGTGATACAGTGTATGCCAAACAAATGCATTCCAAGTACAAAATGTACTCACATCTGAGTTATATAAAATACTTTTTTTTGTCTACTTTAAATGACCATTGCTCTTCAACAAAATTTGATCTATTCCATCTTTTAAAAGATACGCATTGCTATCACAGGCTGAGACTGCAGAAATGTGTTCTAAAAGGTAGCTTGGTTTTGAGTTTTTGGGTTTGGGGTTCTTTTTGGCAGGTCAGAAGTATGAGAAATACAGAAAGAAAAAAAGACTTCTTCGCTCTTGCGCTTTTAACTCCCTACCCCAAACTGGGCATCTCGGGCATGATGCACACAGAGGCTTTTGCCAGCACACAAGGAACACAAAATTGCTCTGGTACAAATAACTCTTCCTTTTAAGGTTGTATGTTAACCAGAACAATCTGTTTTGCAACTGCCAGTCTATAACTTGTCTAATTAACTCTGAAATGGATCTTACATGAAAGTCTCTGGTTGGCTCTTTTCCCTAATTATAATTTCTTCTGCAATTGATCTCTTAGTTCCGTAATATGATCCACAGATATAAAATCTATTTTTGAAGTCATTGGGCTTTCAGTTTTGCCAGATAATACCAACTGTACTGCAACTATTTAGCTTTAGTCTTTTGTAATCTTATGAAAACTATACCTTTTTAATGTTATTTCAATTTCACATAAACCTTGTCATCAATAAAATGAGAGAAACACACTGCTAACATGTTCTTGAACATCCATGACAAAATTCAAAACCAAGGATTCTAATATTTTTAGTTTATCTCCATCTTAAAATAAAGTTACTTTTCTAAAAAGACCGTTAAACCCCATAGATTTAAAATTACTACAGTTTACAAACTGTCACACAAGTTAGTATTTTTAACAAAAATATTACAGAAATATTTTTTTGAAACAGATTACTTAAGACGTCTACAACCATTGCCTAGTCTGGTAGCTTCATATTTGAGTATTGCTGTTTAAATGAAAATACAACATTTAGTCCATAATGTGCAATCAGGTCAACTTTTAAATATCAACTTTTAAAAAAAACAATATATTGTAAGGTGATTTACACTTTTAATCTTCTCCTGTCTAAAAAGCAGTAGTAAAAGAAGCCAAGTTTGCCATACAGAAAAGTACGAAAGTCCTCCGTTTGCAATTATTGCTTGAGAAGTCAAATCAATCGGGGTTTATCATTAAAAGTTCAGTTCCATAATAAAATTTTTTGTAATTTTATTAACACTGTTCAATTTGTTTTTACAGTGTTTTTTCTATGTAGAAGAGATTTGAAGAACTAACTCTACTAAAGGACAGGAAAATTTGTGACAAGAGCATAGTTTAAATTAATTTTGCAGAATACCGATGATAAATGAATCTCATATTTATAGCGATGAACACCTAAGACACAATTTAGATCATAAGATATATTCAGCTCTCCAGGGGACAGAAACTATATTTCATTATTTACACCACTAATCAAACCAAGCAGGATTTCACGTACCAGGAGAAAAACACTGAAGGAGCTCATTAATATGTAGCTTGTTCTTAAAAAGTAATTATTAAGAATTCAGAAAAAGAAGCCACTTTGAGGGGACTTTTTCATATTTTCAAGCTTCCTTACAAGAAAAACACTCATAGTATGTCTGATAAATTTTATATTGAACTATATTTTCATTCTCATTATGAGCTTCAGGTACAACCGGGAATGTGCTCCACCCTGTGAACTTACTTGTCACCCTGTCTGGGGACCTGCTTGGATTATCCTCATTTTGTTCCTAACTTTTTCCCTTACAGAAGCCCAGGAGTTAAGAGCAGCCAAGGCACCACCTCCTATCCCAACACCAGCTGAGGACAAGCAGAGCCCAGGTCAGGAAACCCTAAGGTTCAGCATATTCCTGAAGCTAAACACTCACACATACTTTGAAAGAACTGATCCAAGGCTGTCTGCTGATGGACTGTATCATTGTTAGCCGAGCTATTCAACTCAAATGAGCTTATGGCAAAGCAACATCAAAAAATATGCTCAGGGTCTCAGCTTTCTCCAGAGTTCATCCTAAGTCTTTTCTCGATCGGACATAAGCAAAACAGTCCAGGATTACTGAATACAGAGAAATACTAATCTTCCAGAAAACTGAAAGTATCGGTGGAATTACATGCTTGGGAATGTGTGTGCTTGTACACTAAGTATTTGCACATATATTAATGATAGGTACATATTCATTTTGTATTTTTTAAAATAACACATATAATGTATTATTTATATACAGTTAAAAGAAAGGTGCAAACAACTTGCAAGCACTACTTAACAGACACAAAACAAAAATATTCACAGATGTTCCAAGACCTACAGTGGATTCAAGCAACATATTCAGATATTTAAAGTGTTTGCATTATTGTCCTTTTCTTTGAAGCTGCATCACTGAAGGTAAGAAAGATTCAAAATACTCAAATTTTCCAGAATTTAATACATGTTATGTTGGCAGTAACTCCAAGTACTGTTCTCAGAGCTCGTGATTTATTTCGGTGGCCAGACTTTTTGAGAGCTCAGTTCTGTAGGATAGGTACCAGCAGGCAACTTGGAGTACAGCACAGAATAAAGAAAGTTTTTTGTATATTAAGAAACAGAAACCTTTATGAAGGAGTCTAACTACTTTGTACCCTGCAAGGAGTAACTAAATGGTCTGGAAAATGGGAACTCTTTAAAACTGTTTGTTGTTCCATCCATACCATGCACTAGAATGCAGGTTGAATTTAACACCACGTGGTTTACTAGCTTCAATTACCGTGATCCATAGGAAACATTCATTACTGAAAAATGTCTGTTTCATCATAATTTTTTGAAAGTAAGTGTTCATAAAAAGGTAGATTTGGTGAAAAAAAACACAAACTGAGACAGTTATTTTTCTGAATGTTTTTTAATTGCCTCATATCTCCCACCATGTGAAACAGGGTTACAAACCTATCCTTTTAAAGGAGTTTACAGGGGAGACAGCAACCTGCTTACCTTTGAAATTCACTTTACAGTCTATATAACTTCCTTCCTGCCTCCTGAAGAGATTCTCAGTATGCAAATAGTTTTAAAACTATGACTCGGAATCAGTTAGAAAAAAGTTTGTGAAGAGAAACTGCAAACTGCTTTGTAAAAGAAAAAAATATTTTCATTTATTAAACTGTGCTGAAATACTATTTTAAATAGATGTATATAACTTCAGCATGGTATTTTTACCTTATCTGAGGATCTTTTGCTTTAGGTAACATCTTATTATGTCATTGCTATTCATTAATTAAATTAAATCCTTTCCTTGATTCTGAGCCACAGTTGGGCAACTGTACTTACAGGTAGTCTTGTTGAATAATTTTGTTTAGCTTTTTACTAACAATGAGCAAGCTATGGTTTCCACAATAAAACCAAGGACTTCACAATAAAGCATCCATTAAGTCCTTACATGATATTTGGTGTTTGTGGGGTATTTTTTTGTTTGGTTGGGCTTTTTTTACATCATAGAATGATGTTATTTACAGAAAACCTGATGAGAAATTTTAAGTAATGTTTCCATTTCTTTTTAGAACAATTCATATTTTTATTTTTCCAGACACAAGAGAATTTTTGCAGATGGTAGTTTTGCTGACTATCACATGGAACATCATCTCGTGATCCAGCACATTAAAAGCCGTAAATGTTAGTGAAATCCTGATCCTACTGAAATCAAATGGAGTTTTCCCTTGACTTAGTAACACCATGACAGTATTTTCTTAACTTTAAACATATATATATATATACACACACACATATTTTACATACTTTTAATACATTTTTGAGGACAATATTTTGGCCTATATTAGAGATTACATATAGCAAAACTACAGAAATTTAAAAACTCTGGAAAAACAGATATCTGAGTGCTGAGAAGTAAATGTGGCTGAGGTTATGCTGCACGCCACAGTGCTTAATATTTCCTCACAGCACTCAATTGCTCTCTAAGATTGGGGTGAAGGGAAGGGTCTCACATTTCACTGACTTCTAATTTCTCTGAGAATATGAGCTGTTTATCTCTTTTTGACAGAGCGCACATCTCCACTTTCTCTGTCCTTATGGTCATTTGGTGAAGTAGCAGTGACAATATCCTTTGTCCTCCAGCTCTGTGCAGCTGATGGTTTCCACTGGAGTCCAAAACTGGGAGTTGGGCTCCTTGCAGTGCTCACCTTCGACAGCAGCTTTCTGCTTGGGCTCATACCAGACAGTTTAGTTTGTGTAAAGGGAGCCCCCAGGAATCCTAATTCTCATAAAAACTTTTTTCTCCTCAGTATCATGCCTGTATGCTGTATGGTTTCTCTCTCTAAAATGTCAGTGTTTTACCAAAACCAGGTTAGAGAGTCATTCCGCTATCATTAAAGAAGGTCTTAATAAACACAAAGGGATTATGTTTTAGTTCAGAAATATCAGGAGAGCGATAAAAGGTAACAAGCTTGGTGCTGGTTTGATGTGGATTGCCAGCACTGGAATTGGGCTGTATGATTCACAGGACAAATGTTAAAATTTTTAATAACTTTCTGAGTAGAAGGAGCCGAGCAAAGCAGGTAGGAACTAGCACTGCATGTTGTCAGTGATAAAGTTATTTAAGAATTAGCATATGAACTAGATCTCTAATGAATATGGGCCATGTTAATCAATACATCACTCTTAGAGATGAGCAAAACCCGGGTAGAGAACCAGCTATGTTACTATGCAGCCTTTTCTAGGTAACATGCAGACTTTAGAGCTGTGGTGGAAGCAGGAACTTTCATTTGTGAGATACACGGTCTCAAACTATCAGTAATAAGACTAAGCATTTCGTAATCATTTAAAAATATCTATTTTCAAACAACAAACACACTACACTCACCTTCACATTGCACTTATTTACGACAGTTTGAAGATTAACCAGCCACCTGCTTGGGAGTTGATATCTTTAAACAGTTATTCAAGTAGGGGAATAAATATTTACCTGTGTCATGTCATCAGTAATAAATTCTTTACCTCTGTAACCCCAAACTGAGTTTTACTGGCATCATATTGTGAACGGATCAGGATAATGTTTGGAAACAGTGACAACCATCATAAATGCTGACATGCTTGACTCTCAAGTCTAAAACTGAACACTGATTGTCTCTTCGGGAAAGGCCAATCTTCAAACTCAAAGGTATTTTTCTTCTTATAGAAAAAAAATCCAAAAAAGAAGTAAATTAAGTTCAAGATTCTAGCTCAGTTAGAACACAGAAATTAAGCTTGGCTCATTATTAGAGCACGCTATCAGAAGAGTATAGGATTAGCCATTCTTTGAAGCCTTGGGTAGCTTTACTGAAGTTATAATGCAAAGTGAAATTCACAGAAAGGTGTCTGATCTTGTTTCTGTTTACATATTAATCACATCTTTGATGGCACAGGAAGACAGACAATGGTTTCTTGTACAGAATCATAAAATCATACATAAACTCAGACTAGATAATCTGATAGTACCTTCTGACCTTAAATTTTTGAAAAATGTGGTGATATAGTATTTTGCATGGTTTTTTAGTTTGATTGTTAGAGGGGTTTTTAGGATGAAGTGAGATATACAAGATGAGATTTATTTGTTGCAGGTTGTTATTGGTGGGTTTTAACTTTTTTTTTTTTAAAGAAGCCAAACTGATGTTATTGCAACAAAAACAGTATGCAGTATATTGAAAATAGAATAATTAAAGTTGTTTATCTGTACCACAGACTATTAGCTTTTGTTGCTATCTGCCAGGAAGCATCTAGCACTAACTGGAAAAAAAATTACTAATTTTACTGAAGTTAAAGTGAATTCAAACCAAGAATTATTATAAACAGCAACAATGCTATAAAACTAAGTTCTTATCACACAGCAGTTTCAGAAAACATGAGATGCAAGTTATTGTTTTCCTACAGGAAAACAATATGAATTTTTCCTGCAGGAAAACAATATGAATTTTTTTTGACAGACTCTAGTACAATTCCCAGAAATAAATTAATAAAACACAGAAACCATCCCATACGGGGTTCAGGTTGAATTTCTTTGATATTCTAACATTAAAGTAAAAAAAAAAAAAAAAAAAAAAATCTGAAAGCAAGTAATCTAATCTCTGTTGCAGAATCAGAGCAGCCTTAGAGCTGGACTAGCACTTGGAAGTCCTGTCTGGGTCCTGTTCTGGGTGATTGCTCTTGTGACTCAAAAGTGAGGCTAAATATGCTCAAAGAATGTGTTTTAAGACTGTTCTGTTCCTCTTGCATCAGTAAATTGTAGTAGCAGAACAGTGCTCACTATTTCCTCTTTCCCATCCCAAGAAATTTCGCAAGCTAAATATCTAAATATGTATTTAAAGAACTAATGGGTCTAAAAGTCTGTTCATGTCTAATTTTTGGGACTGGTTTTGGTTTTTGTTTTTTTTTTTTTTTTTTTTTTTTTGTTTTTTTTTGTTTTTTTGTTTTTTTTTGTGAAGGGGGCTTTAAACAAATTTTTAATCTGTGTTTAAAGCTTGTTCTGCTCCTTATAATAAGATTTTACTGGTTAGGGGCATTTCTAATATGTACAGGAATGAGTAAGGGAACAAATGGATGATGTGATGCCTTAATGAGAATGTTTGCTTTCATAGAGATTAAAATGGAAAATGGATTATACCACCAACTGTTGCTGGATTGGATCTGAAGTCTTGTCTGTGTGAATAAAATAATAATTACTGATGATGGAGTGTATGACAGAGAGCATAGAGATTTGGACAGCTTCTAAATAATACTACTTTTTAATTACAAATACATTATTTTTAGGTGAAACACTAAAATATCAAAATAGCTAAATAGTACAGTAGTTTATGAGGTTATAATTTTGGTACAAAGGAATGGGAAAACTATTTATTGCTATAAATAGTTACAGCACTTTTTATAAAGAGAATACAATCTCTTTGTTCCAGGTTTTTCTTAAAAAGATAAAATAAGTATTCTAATTTTAATACCTGGTATCAACAACCCTATATACAATGAGAAGGGAAGATAGAGCACATTTTTCCTTCTGTACCAGTGCAGAAATTGGCAGTGTTACTTTTTGGTATAGATATTACACTCGTCTACCCAAAGAGAAAAGATGGTCTTTGATGGGTTATTTTTTTTCTTTTAAATGGACAAGGAGGCAACAAACTGGGGGGCAGAACAGACCTTCAGGCAAGCAAGTATAACACAGCTCTAGCAGTATGTTATGACAACACTTTGCATAAGCTTCTTTAAAGTTTTTTTCATCCCTGAAGCTTATGACACAGCAGGGAAGAGATAATAGGTTAAAAAACAAACAGCCACTATTTTTTTTTATATATTCTTCAAACAGGACAAACTGTGCATTTCCTTTTTCTTTTCTCAGACAGATGCAAGTTTACTACCATCCTACAGTAATTACTCAAGAGCTGTATAAACCAGGAAGAAACAACGGATTCAAACGGTCACTTGTCTAAAAAATTGCATCACTAAGCACATCAGTCACTTTTCCTACAGCTAATGAGAAGAAACTCCTGTCTGTTGAAGGCTTAGTCTCTTGTACCCTGTATTTTTCTTAATTTTTTTTTCCCCTCTCATTTTAACCTAGCTGACACATTCAATTTGAAATCTATACACCTTTGGAAAGCCCATACCAATATATTTATTATGCTTTTTCCCCATAGTGCATTCTCATTATGAAGTTAGCTGCAATAAGCATATTGAAATGAACTTCAGGTTTCTTTGTTATTTTTACAGTTTTTTTTTTTCTTTAAACAAATTAATTACACATTTCCTGTCATAAAAATTAAAGGAATATCAAGGCAAAAATGTACTTGTAGGAAGTCTAAATGATCAACACTGTTTTTATATGTAAAATTAAAGCTCTACAGACAATAGGTGTTAGGTAGTAGTAAATTATGACTTGGTACTTTGACTTTTAGTGCCATATAAAGATAATGGTAAAATGCCATGTAATTAAGAATAAAATGAGCTCTACATTACAAATAAGATCAAGTAGTATGCTAGCTGGTGGCAATCACAAGCCGTCTCGATAACATACCTGAATATAATTAGACATAGTTGTACTACTAGAACTTAACTACTTTACTAACAAATGGGCCCTGAAAGACATAATTTATACCCAGTTGTAGAGACAATGAAATAGGTATTTTTATAGAAACTGGAAATGGTTTCTTGTGGCATAGGACAACACCCTGTTACTTACCACCCATTTAACAAACTTCTTAACAGCTTAAAATTAATTATTTTGCACATAATGTCGTTCTATCATCGATCATAAAGTGTGAAGGGTACTTAAATGTTAAAAAGAAATGTCTTGTACCAGTAAACAGAAAAAGAAATAAAATTCACCTTGCTTCCAAAAGGAGATACAAGAAGCTTCACAACAGTTACAAAGGCTTTGTTATTTTACATTTGTTTGCTTTTCATTTGATATTAGTATGGAGAATAAAAAGAGGAGCTGGAGATGTGTTTACACCTGCGGGGGTACGATCTTATTGGCATTATGGAGATGTGGTGGGATGGATCCTATGACTGCAGTGTTGGAATGCAGGGATACAGGCTCTTTAGGAAGAACCCCAGGGTTAGATGAGGAGCCACCAGAGGGCTTGTGGGTCAGGATCAAAGGGAGGGCAGGGACAAGGGGACACTGTAGTGGGGGTCTGCTGCAGGCCACCTGACCAGGGAGAGCAAGTGGACGAGGCCCTCTATAGACAGATAGGAGCAGCCTCA
>NW_010113996.1:27851-28070 GCF_000699245.1 Pterocles gutturalis
AAAAGCCACACTGCCCAAGTTGCAGAAGGCAAAGGCAGTGACTGGGAGAAGGAAGAACTGCCAGCTGTAGGAGAAGATCAGGTTTGAGACCGTCTAAAGAACCTGAAGGTGCACAAGTCAATGGGACCTGATGAGATATATCCGCGGGTCCTGAGGGAACTGGCAGATGAAGTTGCCAAACCACCATCTGTCGTATTTGAGAAGTCGTGGCACTCTGGT
>NW_010113997.1:0-1073 GCF_000699245.1 Pterocles gutturalis
GGATCGTGCATCCCAGCAGCTTCGTTTTCCACTACTGCCATGGGAGCTGTGCCGAGGGCCACGGGCTGAGCCACCGCCTGGGCGTGCAGCTCTGCTGTGCCGCCCTGCCCGGCACCATGCGCTCCCTGCGCGTCCGCACCACCTCTGACGGTGGGTACTCCTTCAAGTACGAGACGGTGCCCAACATCCTGGCCCAGGACTGCACCTGTGTCTAGGGCATCCTGCAGCCCAGCCCCGGGCCATGATTCTGCCCAGGAGGAGTTGCTCACCCAGGGGACCCCTGGCACCATGCCACAGGGACCAGAGGGACCCAGGGAGGGGGGGGTTGGGCTGTGCCACCCTCCCCTGCACAAGCCAGAGTCTCCGGCTGCCCTGGGTACAGTGACACTGCCAGATGTGCCCTGCGGCCATCCACAAGCCAGGGCACAGCGGGACAGGCACAGGCACAGCCTCCAGCAGAGGCACCGACTCCCTGCTTGGGCCAGCCTGCTCTCTGCAACCCGCTCAGCCCCTGGTTCTCCCTTCGCAGCAATTTCCCTGCCCCTCAAAAAATGACTGGGGTCCTCCTCCTGCTGCAGGGTGCAGCACCCCCCCGTGCTGCCAGGCAGGGCCAGGCTGCCGCAGCAGGATTGGGATGTGCCGGCGCGAGCCCTTGTCAGGACCCTCGCACCAGTAACGGGGCTGGTGGCACGGGTGGTGCTGCGAGCGAGCCCTCTCCCGGCAGCACAGCCTGCTGGAAAGCTGAACGGGATGAGTGAAATAAACCTGTTCCCTTCACCAAAACAGCCTGGAAACGCCAGCTTCCATCAGATGCAGCCTATGGTTGTGCAGTGGGATGCGAGCTCCCCGGGGGGGCTTTTGGGTAGAGAATGGAAGGGACGGGTGAGTGCTGCAAGAGGGGTCTGGTTCCGACCCAGGGTGCAGAGAGGGGACTGGGGGGTGTTGGCCAAAACCAGGGCATGGTGTAGCTGGGTTTGATCCAGCCATGGGGCAGGGCAGCGCTGGGCAGCATCCCTTCTGCTCCTGGCTGCGGTGGGATGGGAAGGCACAGGGGGGCCCCTCGCTGGGGACAG
>NW_010113997.1:1087-1504 GCF_000699245.1 Pterocles gutturalis
ACCCCCCTCTGCAGGGCCAAGGGGGGCTGCCTGGGCTGCAGCCACCTCCGTGGCAGGAATGACTGAGTCACCCCGGGGCGAGCAGGGAGGTCTTGGGACAGACGGTGACGCTGCCGGCCCCAGCCCAGCTGCGCAGGATTCCCTTCCCACCCCTTCCTCCTGAGGGACCGGATGCAGCAGTTCAGTACAAAACGTCTCCAGCCTTTTTACTAATATAGATATTAAAAAAAAAAGAGAGAAGAAGAAAAACCAGAGTGACAATCATTTCTGAGTAAAAAACAATGCTACAAAAATCCCCATGTGACCCTGGCTGAGATGATGAGAAATGCCCCACTGGCCCTGTGCAGGGGTCCTGGCCCCATGGCCAGAGCAGGAGGGGATGGGCTTTGGTCCAAGGGCGGCCGGCTGGAGCGGGGG
>NW_010113997.1:1784-2056 GCF_000699245.1 Pterocles gutturalis
ACCGGCTGGCGTCAGCGGGCACGGGAGGGCACGGGGAGGCACGAGCAGAAGATGCTGTGGGAAATGGGCATGGGAGGAGGAAAAGGGGGTGAATTGGGAGATGAGGGTTCACAGGCCCAGAGCAGGGTTTGGGAGTGGAGTATAAAAATGCCAGGGTGCACACGCTAACGAGTTTATAAAAATGTACAAAAATAAGATATTCCCTTTTTGAAAATTAAGTAGGAATGTCCCCCAAGGCCCCCATCCCTGCTGCTGCCCCATGGGACATGGGC
>NW_010113998.1:0-200 GCF_000699245.1 Pterocles gutturalis
TGTTCAGCCCATGGGATGCAGCGGGGAGGGGGGATGCAGCGCTCAGCGGGATGCAGCAGGGATGCGGGATGCAGCGTTCGGCCTGTGGGATGCAGCAGGGATGTGGGATGCAGGGTGCAGCGGGGATGACGGATGCAGTGTTTGGCATGTGGGATACAGCGGGGATGCAAGATGCAGCAGGGGTGTGGGATGCGGGATGC
>NW_010113999.1:0-4587 GCF_000699245.1 Pterocles gutturalis
GCTCCTGCCGGCGCTGAGGCTGTAGATCTTCACCTCGTTGAGGCTGGAGACCTGCATGGCCACGGACCGACCGCCCCTTCCCGGGCAGAGGGGAAGCGGAAGGTGTCTCGCTTCCGCCCCGCTGCTGCTTCCGCCCGGCGGCGGCTGTTGCTGTGCCCTTCTCTCAGGGAAGAGGCAAATCCCCCTGGTACGGCAGGATGCGAACCCGTGAGGAAGCACGGAGCCTGCGGCTCTGCTCCTTGGTGGGCAAGGCCCCGTCCTGTAACACCCCACAGCGCCCGGGCGGGCTCACGCAGGGGTCAGGAAGGCAGGAGCTGGTGTTCCGGGCTGGGTGGAGGAGGTTCAGCTTCTCACCCTGCGGGAAACCCTTGTCTGTTATCTGTGGAAGACAATTCATCCAGGATTTGGTTGATCAGAACCTTGCCAGCAAATGTAGAAAGACACATTTTTATTGCTTTGTAGCATCACCATTTAACCAAGAACTGACACGCAAAATTCTTGACCATTCCTGCGCTAACTTACAAGAGCCCCTGTCAGTGACAAGGGCTGAAATAGTGTATCGCCGAGCTATATACCCCTTCAATAAAAATCACAGCTACTTTCTTATCACAATACCTTAACTGCAGTACAAGAAGCAAACTCAAGCTGTTTCAAATCAGTCTCATGTATGGTATTCCCTGGATGACGTATTCCAACAACGATGATACCAACATCACGACTAGAAAGGATTCTCTTCTTGTTCGTATGAGAGGGAGTTATAGCTGAGATTCATGGGAGATCAAATCACCTAAATATAGGTGTTTACATGAGTGCTAGACATCCAAGCTCCCATTTCAGAGAGCTAAGGCTTCACTTGCTTAAATGTAGGTTGTCTAGTGGCATTTGAGATGCTGTACGGTATCCAGGACACCTGAACGGGGCTGACACGAGACCTACGGAAAACCCATGCCCTCGTGCAAAACCCATGTGCAAGGATACCTCAAGTGGCACTAGAAGCTCAGGCAGCTGAAAATCATCCCTAGCAAATGCCGCTAGTGAAGCCTGAGGAGCGATGTGCCACAGTAGCCAGGAGGTGTCTTCTTCGGGGTGAGTGTCGTCATTTCTAGGTTCCACTGCCTCATTACTGAGACCACCCATGTCTTTTAACACAAATTTAAGGCTGAATTCACTTGTCCATGCACAGAGGTCGTGCGCCATTCGGGACGCCCTGAGGAATCCCAGACATCTGCAAAGGGCTGGTTGGTGTGACATAAGATGTGCAGAAGGCCAGTGTCATCCTGGAAAAGCAGCTGAAGGCCCAACAGGATTGCTCCAGGGCACCTCAAAAGGCTTTAGACACAGTAAGGAGGACTGAACCCACAAAAAATTCCTAGAGGTGTGAAACCCTGGAGGTTCTTACAGATGGAGAATTAATTATTTGACTTTCTTTGGGTGAGACTGCCCAAGGATTCCTGACCCTCTCATCTGTTCTCCAGATGCATTTAACTGACCACAGTGCAAAAGAAGTGGGGTAGAACCCAAAGGGTCTGGCTGCACAGCAGGAAAGAGCATCTTATTTCAATTTGTTTCAAATTAACTTTTTGCTCTTTTCTATGAAATTCTGTTCTCAGGCAAAGTTGATAAATCTCAGCCTGACCAGTCATACATTTAAGAGTTCTCAGAAAATCGAAGGGGAAAAGATCAACTAGAATGTGGACTATTAAAATTTCAATCCAGGTAGTTTAAGAGCAGGCAAATCTGCCTGTTACACTTACTACACAGTTACAAAAATCAGGCTTGGAATCATGCAGGAGAAGCTTTGACAAAGCATTTTGCTTCCTGTATATAATGAATTGTTGTGTGTAGTAATGACATACTTGTAGATTTTCCATTCAGACAAATATAGATGAGCAGGTAAATGTACTGACTGCAGATAGGTGTGATATGGGATGCTTTCAACCAAGAGCAAATCATTTAGCTTGCCTTTTCTTTCTTTTTCTAATGTCAGAGTTTGTTATGTGCATTACCTGGGGACAGACATGGTGGTGCAGTGTTCCGAAACAACATGCTGATAAGCAAACTGAATGTAACCTTTGCTGACTTTAGTGATTGCTAGACAGTGCTGCTTCCGTACGTACATACATATGATTAGGTTAAGTAAAAGTTGTCAGGGACATTCACATTGAAACAGCATTTCATGTTCAGTGTATAAAAGCAATTCATCAGGAAGGTCCTGCTGCACTTCACAGTACAGAGGGAGGGAATAACCAATATTCCAATATTCTTTAACATAATTTAGAAACAGGTACACAACTAAAGAATTATGATAAAGAAGTAGTTTGCACACTAATCTTAAAAGTACATAGAAAAATGTTTTTGTTTAATGTTTAATTATCTGTTATCAAGTTATTTAAGAGCTCCTTCACTGAGATGTTTTAGACTATAGTTTGAAATACATTGCTACAATAATAGCAAAACACAGGGGACTAGGAAAGAAGATTTAAAAGATTCTTTCTAAGTAGAAGGGAAAAAAAACACCCCAAAAAAACCACCCCACATCTCTAGAAGACTAAACCAGTAAAGCACGTAATAGATGTATAAATTGTTTCATAGAGAACTACAGCTCTGTAGTTGCTGTTTTGCAAGCTTAAAATATAAGCTTTCACATTAATAACGATGTCATAATTGCCTAGGTGATTAATTTTGTTTATCTGTTAGAGAAATTTGCCATGGGCGATACTTCAAATAGGGTATTTGAGTACTCTTAATGACTGTCTGGAAGCAGAGTTTTGCTCCTTAGCGTGACATCTGAAGAAGTACTCATAAACACAGAGAGGGGCAAAGTCGGAGAAAGGTTCACTGCATGGATGGATGAAAGGGAGCAGAAAGACACATGATGATCATGAGGGAATTAGACAGCTCTGAGGTCACATGGCACCACATGCAAAACCAGCCAGGGAAATGTCTGGGGAGACATGAGCTCTCCTAGCTGTGTTACCACCAGAGCATCCAGTACTCTCTCCATCTCCCATGACATGCGGTGCTGCATCCTCCTTCCCTCCTCCTCCTTCACTGCTGCTTCATCCAGCTTTAAAAAAAATGGATAATGTGGGAAAAAAAGATTTAAAAGTCACAGTAAAACCAGAAAATCTGATAATAGAAAACATTCAATAGGACTTTGCTTAGGCTTTAACATCATGTTTCCTTGATAATTTTCTATTAAAACAATAAATTAAGTAGCATAACATTTTCCACTTTAGAAATAGTAACCAAAGCAAAAGATTCCATATGTAAAAATAAGAAAAGTGACATTGCTGAAATAAAAACATTTAGGAAAGAAATAGCATATATCTAGAATCTAGAAATCTGACACCCTTCAGCTTGGATTTTACCTTATTCACTGTAATATCCATGTGTACAGAAGCATCCCCATCACCTAGCACTGCTGCAGCAAGTAACATTTCTCATCTATTAGCACTACTGTCAACTGACACAATTCTAAATTTAAGAAGCTTACAAGAACATAATATTTCTAAAATTAATCATGCAAAGTATTTCCATGACTTGAGACTGCAGCAAGGATCCAATGCAAACTCTGTACTTGGCCTGAGATGGGAATGAACTTCCTTATCTGGATGATGAGGTTTACTATAGCTTTCAGGCCACTAGTCTGTGGGTAGAAATGTACAATGTACATACTTGGACAGCAGCTAGTTCTGTTTTCATTATTAAAATGTATAGTCTAAAGAAACAAAAAAAAAAAAAAAAAAAAAAAAAAGGAAGGTTAGATAGCAATCACCAGTTCTGTGAATGCCATCACACACATTGCTATGCTAGGTTTTTTGGACAATTTCTGGAAAGTCCTTTGTAGTGCCCTAGGGGACACCATGACTGAACAGAACTAGAATAATCACAGTTATGAACACTGAATGTTTAATTAGCCTAGAAAGGAAAAAGAATAAACCAAAACAAGCAATTTAAAAAACCCCATGGAGTGGTTATTTCAGCTACAGATCTTCCTGTTGTCTTTTTCTGGAGAGCTTTCAGTAGAGACTCTCCTCCTCCACACATCTGTTGCTTTTTTATACATCAATAAAAACATTAAAGAGAAGCAAAGGAAGGTGAATCCTTGGCTAATCTAAAGAGTCTATAGAGTCTAAGACCTTGACCTGCATGTTAGCTGCCTAAAGCATGATTTAGATGGAACAGTCCAAGTCCAAGACTATGATTCGGGATGCCTTCCATCAGCTGCTTCTACCTAGAGCTGGAGATACTTAAACCCATTAGGGATCTTCATTTAAGGTTCTTGGAGGCGTCAAGAGCTCTGCTTCTGTTCGTCGCCAGACCTGCCTGACCCAGGCAACTCAAACTCTTTCAGTTTACAACAGATTATGTGGAAAAACAAGAGCATCCCTCTCTTTAATTTCTTGTGAGGCTTCATTTACATTTGGTACACAGAAACATGAGCAAAAAAGTGCACGGTCTTGTGAAGGCAATAGAACACCGATAATAGGAGAGATTGCCTAAGTGCTGTGTGACAGCACAGTGATTAGAGCCCTCAACTGGAAAATGAGATCTGGATGCACCAGGTGCTCTGTATGGGGGGGG
>NW_010113999.1:4771-5082 GCF_000699245.1 Pterocles gutturalis
GAACGGAATAAGCATCACTGTGGAGGAAGCATCGCGACCTTGCAGACTCCTGCACCGCTTGAGTATTTGTTAAATAAAGCACCCTGAGAAGTCCCAGAAGCGAGTTTCCTAAAAGTTTCTTTATTTATTCCAAAACCTTCAGACTTGCTAAAGGCAGCCAGCGTTTAATGAAAAGAAATGGCCTCTGCGTTATTGCTGCGAGTTTAAAAGACGGCAGAACGAGTGAAAGCTGCAAGAGCTGGAGCTGTTACCGGCCTGTCAGGGATTGTCGCAGCAAGTGCCACATCCCTCCCGCTGCCCCCTCACACCCA
>NW_010114000.1:0-6385 GCF_000699245.1 Pterocles gutturalis
AGGAGGTACAGCCAGGATAGGTATGAGGGGGAGAGACAAGGACAAGCCACAGCATACAGCCATGGGGGTCTATCCAGCACATCATACCTACCTAGAGCACAGATCCAGATCCACACAGGAGGCAGAGCCAGAGGCAGGCTTAAAGACAGGCACACCTACCACATAGCTCAGAGAAAGACCGAAGGCCTGGTGCTGAGCTTAAGTGGATCCACCTGGGTGGGGGGTGGTGCCCCCAGGTGGGGCTGGGCAGGACCATTAAAGGCCTATTAGTGCACTCAGGACCCTGACAGTTTGCACACAAGAAAAGTAATTAAGCTGCTAATTACCTGACCTACCTGCACAAACAAGGAATGTCCTGATCCTGCAAGGTTAAGACTACACAATAGATTTTTACAGGATCAGGATTGAACCTGCCTCAGGTTATGCACAGAAAAACCTTTTAACTTCAGGGACAGAGGCAGAATTGAGACCTTTTCTTGATTTAACTTACAACACGTGCTAGTGAGATGGGTTGTGATTCAGACCCTTAGAACCATCAGTGTCACTTTCTAGTAGAGTTCAACAAATTGGTGTCTTGGGTCCAGACATCTTCACCACAAGTTTTCTTTAGCCCACGAACAGATTTCTAATCCCATGGAGAGAGGATGAAAATATCTCAACTGTCTGGACTGCTGTGGCTAGTAGGGAGTTCAGTGAGGCTCACAAACCCAACCCTTCCTAACACTGGGGTTGAATATATTGTTTTCTGGCAAAGGCAACAGACTCGCTAAAGACCAGAGTCAAAACTAAGGACCCTTCCTGCTTCTAAGGGTACTAGTGAAGCACAGTTTACAAATACCAGCTGTTGCCTATTGCAAATAACACAATATCCATTTCGACAGAGTGCATCACCTGGTAGAGAAAGAAGCAAGAAGAAATTCAACATCCATAGAGCACAGATTATGCAAACATGACTTTGTGTGTCTGAGTACACAGTTTAGGACCTTCATTTACCCTGCTTTCTCTTTGGTCCTAGCTTAAAAGGAGCCAGCCCAGCAGTGATCCTAACGAACAGGCAAGTCCTCCTGTCCACTCAACAGGCAGTGCTGGTAAACCATCACATCCTTGCTGCTGAGTACTGTGGAAACAGTAGCCGTGAAGTTTGGAGAAAAATCAAGCTGGCAAAAGCCAGAAGAGCTTCAGCAACAGAGTTTCTGGCCTCATTGACTATTTGCTCATGTCCTCTTCTATCTTTTCCTTTGCTATCTTCTCATCCAGCTGCTTTCTTTTCCATTCTCCCCTGTCCTAACCATTTCCCTTGTTTTCTCAAATGTTATTTTACCCTTCCTTTGTTTACTTTTCACTATTATACAGTGTAACCAATTTACAGTTAATCTATTTTTCCCTGGATAAACTGTGGTATTTTGATGCATTTATTTATTGATATTTTCTTCCATCTCATAAAAAAATCTGAAAAAGGAAGAAATTGCATAAAGATTTTTGCACTTCCTGCTAGTCTTACAAAAAAAAAAACCAAACTTGCATTAACATTAAATCTCTATAAAAAGTGTTTCACTGTAATTCACAAACCACTTTAGTCTGCTCGTTGTGGACATAACTTCATAGTATATAGAGAAAGAAAGTGCTGTGGTTACATAAACTCAGTGGTACTTGAAGATCTGGGAGCAGAAACAGTATCAGATGATGAGATATGAGGCACCAAGAGAGCAAACACTCAACCAATAATCATAGAGAAACAAACAGTTCTTGAGAAATACTCAGCCTGGAATATAGCTACAGAAGTCATTTGACACAAAATGCTTCAGTAATACATACACTGTAAAGCCAAAGAATGCCTGTGCACAACACCTGAGCAAAAGTAGAAGGTAAATTCATGAACCAGCTTTGCAGATAGTCCATCCAGCTGTAGATTTCAGTGCGTATTAGAAAGGCACTCTCAACTGGGGAAGTGAACCAGAAGTTAAAAAGTTAGTCAATATAATTCAAAGAATGTGTGCCAGTGGCTGATGGAAATGGCTGGATGCATTCATAAAACAAGAAAGGCAAAGGCAAAGGAGAGCAGAATATGGCAGCTCACAGTGAACAGATGGGAAAAAGCCTCACAGCTGAGATATTAGCCTTCTTGGCATAAACCACCGGATAGAGGTGACTCGGCTAGGAAAACAACTACATTCAAATGCCCAGAGGAAAGGTAAATTGTGAAACTTTTTTTAAAAAAGAAGGTAAAAGTAGCAAAAGTAACAAAATCTGAAAAGGGTCTTTTCCAAGATATTTGACAAATCTGTCTACAGATGATGCAGTATCATAGATGTTTTTGATTAGTCCCTCCATAATATCACAGAAATTGCCATTGACATTAAGTCCAAAGAAGGTTTAAACCTCGTTTCACTGCTATTAAGGACAAGCTGCACTTCAAATAAAGGAATGGATTTAAATGTTGCCTCAGTTTTTCAGGCAGATACTGAAGAGAACACTTGATAGCTTTGAACAGACCATCTACAATCATGTGGTCTATGTATTCAGTGTAGAGTTTCCATTCATCAAAAAGAGGATCTGCCTGGAGCAAATACTGATTGTCCTAAAAAGAGTAATTTAGAGAATCAGTAACCAGGGTTTAGAATTGCTCTTCCCGATGTGGATTTCTTACCCCAGCTAACCGATCAGTCCAAGAATAAAGGAACTCTCACTTTGATGAAGACAAGCATTCCCACTGTTTACAACATAATTACCTTTTCATTGTAACTTTTACAAGTACATCTGGAACTAATTACTGAAAGCTATTTTCCTTTGGAGTTAGATTTGCATCAGCAAGTGCAAATATTTGAAAACAGTTTCAGCTTTTACTTAATCCTGGTTTTCCTAAGTATTTACACCTACTTAGAGATAATAGCTACTCCCAGAACAAAATATTTACTAGGCCTACTATCATGTAGACTATCTGGTGGATCTTTTCTACTGTTTCTTGAATTATACTCCATAGTTTGATAATTTTTTTTTTTTTGTCATCAAAGGACAGAAGAAAGGATTTCTGACATTTTTTTCTTGACAAAAAAAGAATTTGACTCTATGTATACAAGATCCAATTTCACATTATGCTTGAATATTCAGATTCTCTCATGCACATTTTAAACAAGGTCTCCCTGTCTGCTCATTACAGTCCCAGAGATCTGCACTCTGCCAAGTCAGAGGCAGCACCATTTATTTATCAAAACCCTCCAGTTCACGTTTTCTACTTCTCTTCACAGCACAGTCTCCTGCAGCCTCTGGCACAGCTTTGTAATTACAGTTACATCTGCAGTATAAGGAGAGTAGGAAAAACTCTTATTCTTTCTAAGGTTATCAGAAATATTTTTGACCAGATTCCTTCCTTCCTTGTTCAGTCTATTTAGTTAAGAAACTCTGATAAATCAATTGTACCAAAACCAAGTTTACCTGTTGCGCTGCAATAAACTATTAATCTTTTCCCTTAGGAAAAAAGAAAAGGACGAAAATCAAATGTACACAAACTTCTAGTTTTAAAAACATCTAATTCCAGGTTCTCAGTCAATTCAACTTTGTTCTTATTAAATCAGCAGAGTCTGCATCCTATTTGTAGCTTAGCAGACAATCTGGCTTTCAGTGTAAACAAAATGTGTCAGGATAGCCTGTAAAACTGAATATTTCTAGTTCTCTGTAAGACAGATGACCAGGCAAAAGCTGAACAAGTTTCTCTATACTGCAGCTCCTCCTTTGTCTTTCTGCCATAGCTTCTGTGTGAAATACCCAGATTTTAGTTCACAGACAATGCCGGCAAATTGGTACAATTCTGAATGTGGACGTTACCCTGTTTCAAAACTGGATTATATCAGGTTGTTGCTGTTATACAACAATCTGTTTGGACCCTAGGAAAGTCTATTTTACTGGCTGTCCATATGCAGACTAGAACCGTTTTAACAAAAAACAATCCAATATCACAACATTGATTTAAAAGGTCCATATTAATTTTTACAGAAAAATCCTATATGTATCTGTATAGTTCCTGAGACGCCAATTCCATCAGAAGCCTCAATAGGTAATATTTTTGTTTGTTTTTGAAGGGGAGGCTGCAACACTTCCAGCCAGTACTCACTACAGTAATTACAGTAGTTTTGTCAGTATACCTCTCTAGGAACTGGACTAAAATCACCAATAGATTTTATTCCAGTCTCTGAAAAGCATTCTGTTCAGCCTACTAAAAGGAGAAGTTTCATCATCTGTCACTAGTCTCATAAACCACTTATGCTTGATTTCATAAATTTCTTGATGAGAGGAATTAGTTCTGTCCCTGGACTTCCAAATTAATGCATTAGGAGTCACCCTTTTGTATTCAAAGAAAAACATAAATACACTCTATGAGACTACAACATATGATTAACAACAAACTACACAGTAACAACCACCCAGCAGACAGGATAATTGGGAAAAATAGTTGAACACAGTTTGCTTTTGGTTTAGTGTAGTTGAAGATTTGAAGAGACTATTACGGTTATGTCAGTTTTCTAGTATGTCTTTATATTCACACACATCTGTCAAAAATGAACTTTATGTACCTTGTAAAGTGTGTCTCTCTTGCAATATGAGAGCACTGCAACTACTTGGTGTTAGAAGGATGTTGTAAAATCTCAAGATATTACACCCCTTGGAGAAGCAGCAGAAAGCTACAGAAACAAGAAAGATTTTGTTATTCTGAAAAAGGCAGTCACACACTAACTAAAAAGCTTTCCCAAGTTGCCACATCATGACCACAGAATTTACTGAACAAGAATTTACATCAACCTCCCGAAAGCAAGAGCTATAAGTCTTTGCCATCTATATCCTGCAGTTCTAGTCACTTCATTTAGATCCCATGTACAATATCTTTTTATAAAAATTAAAACTAAATAGCATTTATCTTATTTTAAACCACTAATGCTTCTCAGGGAACATGTATTGCAGTACAAATACACAATACTGTTACACTTTTTTGTACCTGGAAGTAAAAAATTATTAAATTTGAGACATAACTTGTGCTTATCTCTAGAACGGAAGATAATTTTTACCATAAAACAAGATAATAGCCAAAAGAATTAAAAGAAATCTTTAATGTCATGCAGTGATATTTACTACTTTCTGATTAAAACTACCTCACACCATCCCAGTTTCAGAGAATGATTACATTGAGGTCTGAGGCACAGAGAAGTTGTAGATCCTGTGTCTAGCAGAGGTACAGTTCTTCACTATATCAGTCCATCCATTCCAAAACTCTCTCACATTCTTGCAAAATAGGATTTGTTTCCTCTATCTATCTGCAAAATTCTACAGAGACAAAAGAGATTTCATCTCAATGTCATTTCTAAGCACACAGCATGGCTATAACTTCAGAAAGTGCCTGAAGTGTTTTAAGCCCCATTGTACAATGTTTTACAGCAATACTTACAGATGATTGATGTGGTTAAAATGTGTTCTGTACCTGAGAAGCCTCTCGTTAACTCCTAAGACAATTTTAAACTGCCTGCAGTCACTGACATGTTTTTATAAAGTGCATCACATCCATTCCTTAACTTAAATAAACAGAAACAGTAATGGTGATAGACTGACAGTTTTACCATTGTATGTATTACCATTCAAGACTGAATCTGCTCTCAGTGACTAAAGAGGTAGCAGATTCAGATCCAAAATACTCTGTCTCTGGGCAAAATACCCAAGGGCTTCCTGGGGCAAGTTACACTGGGTGACAGAGGAGTTTCAGGTGCTCCACAGAGATGTTTTCATTCCCCCTCTGTGAAACATCCATCAACCTAGAAAGAACTGGGCCGTCTACTGGCTGCAGGCAAGTTCAGTTATTGTCTGGGAATCCTAGTGGCTTTTCTGACAGGCCACAGAAAGGAAAATGCATTTCCACAGCCTGGAGACCTGCAAGGGTCTTCCTTTGGCAAAACTTCAGCAACAAACATATGGATGACACTAAAGCAGCGGGCTGCAAACACAAATAAGAACACTGTCATATAGCCAGGAGGCTCATGAAGAGGAGAGATCTATCAGACCTCATGTGGTTTGTCACTGTGCAGATCTTGACCCTTGTTTTAAGAGCATTCTGAAATCTGATGTCTGCTTTAACTGCCAAGAGAGCCAATTGCTCTCTCTTTAGATTTTTTTCTTACAGAGAACAAGTTTCTTCACAGTTTGTGAAGAAATTTCCCTCTCTTCCACATGATCCCTGCAGAAATGAGAGAAATCAAGAAAAAAAAATTCAGTGAGGAAGATACTTACAAGTATGATTCAATGCTCATGGAACAGTTCATAAAAATGAAAAATCATCCTATGAGAAATTTATGAGCACGTTTCCATATTTGTCACTCATGTCAAAGTATACCTGTATACTTTATAT
>NW_010114001.1:0-411 GCF_000699245.1 Pterocles gutturalis
GGCTGCCCTGGTGGCCCTAGTTGGCTGTCCCTCTAGTAGCCTTGGTGGCCCCTGTGGTGGCCCCATGGTGGCCTTGGTGACCCCGGTGGCCCCATGCTTGCCCTCTGGTGGCCCCAGTGGCCCCGCAGTTGCCCTCTAGTGGCCCTGTGGTTCCTCCAGTGGCCCTGCGGTTGCCTTAGTGGCCCCTGTGGTGGCCCCATCACTGCTCTAGTGGCCCTGTCGTTCCTCTGGTGGCCCTGTGGTTGCCGTGGTGGCCCTGTCACTGCTCTGGTGGCCCCACTGCTGCCTCGGTGGCCCTGTGGTTGCCCTGGCCGTCCCTCTGGTGGCCTTGGTGGCCCCATGCTGACCCTGTGGTGGTCCCGTCGTGGCCTTGGTGGCCCCAGTGGCCCTGTGGCTGCTCTAGTGGCCCCA
>NW_010114001.1:665-1178 GCF_000699245.1 Pterocles gutturalis
TCCCGCGAGGAGCCTTGGTGGCCCTCTGGTGGCCTGAGTGGCCCCATGCTGACCCTGTGGTGGCCCCGCCGTGGTGTTGGTGGCCCTGGTGGTCCCGTGGTTGCCCTCCGGTAGCCCGTGATGGCCTTGGTGGCTCTGACTGTCCCTCTAGTAGCCTTGGTGGCCCTCTGGTGGCCTTGGTGGCCCCGGTGGCCCTGTGGCTGCTCTAGTGGCCCCATGGTTGCCCTGGTGGCCCCAGTGGCCCTGTGGTTGCCCTCCGGTGGCCTGTGATGGCCTCGGTGGCCCTGACTGTCCCCGTGGTTGCCCTCCGGTAGCCCGTGATGGCCTTGGTGGCTCTGACTGTCCCTCTAGTAGCCTTGGTGGCCCTCTGGTGGCCTTGGTGGCCCCGGTGGCCCTGTGGCTGCTCTAGTGGCCCCATGGTTGCCCTGGTGGCCCCAGTGGCCCTGTGGTTGCCCTCCGGTGGCCTGTGATGGCCTCGGTGGCCCTGACTGTCCCTCTAGTAGCCTTGGTGGC
>NW_010114002.1:0-956 GCF_000699245.1 Pterocles gutturalis
AAACTGTCAAAAGGAGGTCTCACTTCTGTTTCTTCTCTGCTCTTGGCCAAATAGCTCATTCTGCTTTTGCTAAACCAGACGTGGTTCCTGTCACATCTTACAGGCAGTTCACTAACATAGCAGAGAATTCACCTACTTGAAGAAGATGGTTGTTGTTGTTGCTGTGTCTCCAGCTAACTTTTGGTTAGACTAGTGCCTGGACTGGTGAAAAGAGGGGACCTGGGAGCCGCAGAACAACCATGAGGAGCAGAGAAAATGGTGAAAACAGGGATTGGAGGTACAAGGAACTGGAAAGAAGGAAATGAAAGTATCTGTTTCTATGGTCAGAAGCTTTTTATTTGGCTCGTCTGTATTGTAACCCTGTGCCTAAGCTAACTGATTGTTGCTAGGGTCCTTAGCATGCTGTCCTGTCTTCTCCTTCATTGCAAACCCAAGTGCTGATATTCCTGAGAAGAGGGTGATGACCCCAGCTGAGACCTGGTGGATATCAGCAGTGGGTAAACAGTCAGCTGTAGCCAATTCCTCACTCAAATAGGAGGAAAGTGTTGTGATTGTACCCAGAGAGAAAAAAAAGAAGGTGGCTTGATATCTGGTAGCATGACTCTGGATGGAGCTGGGGAAAAAAAAAGTATGTGCTGTTAGGCTTGTAAGTGCTTGCTGTCTGCTGTGCTTTGGAGGTGTGCAGCCCTAAATGGACAGCAGACCTCCTTGTTATACCTTTTATTTATTTATTGTTAGGCAGGGGGGAGTTTGGTGAGTATGGGCATTTATGCAAAACTTTAATATAAACATATTGCGTGTTTCCCTGTTGCTAGAAGAGGGAATGGGAGTCTTATCTCTGATACTAGTTTTTTTTTTGCAGTAACTGAAATAGGTGTGTGTTTAGCAGGTCTAAAATCATTGTACCTGGTCTGTGGTGGTGCTGCTGGGGGCTGTATGACTCACTTCTGCCTCTC
>NW_010114003.1:0-15228 GCF_000699245.1 Pterocles gutturalis
CCAACCTTAATGATTCTATGATTATATTATTAATTCTCCAAAGTTAACCACTTTGGGCTAAATTAAATCTGTACTGTTTCATTGAAGTTTGTGTACCTTATGACATAATAAACCTGTTTGTTATCAATAAATGTATGGGGTTTTTCTCCTGCTTCACACACTCTGATGAACCACAGAGACTCACTGTGTTACATTTCTTACAGAGGAAGTATAATTTTGAGTGTCTCTGAGCAAGTAGAAACTTGTGTGCTTACCCTGTATACAGACACAGCAACGCAGGGTAATGCTACCGTTCACTGCAGGGACTTTTAAGACCTGTGACTTGCTGCCCATCTGGATATGCAAGAACTGGCTCAGTGGATTCTAATTTGAAAAAATCACTCTCAATTTTCTAACAGTAAGCAGCTAGCTAATATCACAAACATCAGCCTTTGCAGAAATAGACCACATATTTCCACACCAAACCAAGAGTTGAATAAGCAATTAATTGCTGAAATGATGCATAGCTATCTGCAATAACTGTTTATAGACATTGCAACTAATTCATTTCAGAAGAAGAAGAAAGTTGAGCTGGCGGATATTTCTAAATGTGCCTGTTTAAAAAATAATAACAATAAAAAACTACCTCGAGAGATTATTTGTATGAGGTCCAGAGTGATAGCGAAAATGGCAAGCTGTCACTTTTTAAAGTTAACTTTTCTAACTCGCACTTGTAAACTTTCAGCACCTGAACAAGCTGTAAATAAGCCACGTGAAAGTATTTTTGGAGGGGACTGAATAATCTGGTCAGGCAGGTGCTGAGGACTGCAGCTGCCTGCAGAGCTCCTGAGATCCATCTGCTCCTGAGGCTTTCCCAGGTCATTCCCATGGAGGCCAAGGAATAACAGAAGCTTCTTGAAAGTAAATGACCCAAAACGGGCAACTAATAAAGCATCAATATGTAATGGCATGCTATACATATGATATTTTCCTTAAAATACATATTTATGTATTAAATTATAGAATAAGCCCTTTGGAATCTGCTGCATTTTAGCATGCCAAGGAATTTGCAGGAAGGCAGCACTGCTAGATATCAGTTAAAAGCCCCAAGTTAATATATTTTTTTAGAGAGAAATGACATCTGGCTCTTTGCTGGGAAGGACAGAACAAGAATTTTTCCCACCATATTTGCATGCAAGAGGATGGTAGGAGACAACTAATACCCACCACTAGATGCAGAACAGCATCTGTTACCCCTGGAATATCCTCTCTGGTTCCCAGCAACTGGCAAGAAGCAAATGATTGTCACCACCCTGTGCTGCCATCTGCAATACGCTTGCTTGTAGACATTTAGCCCAAGTCATAAGCTAAGGAAGTTTGCAGTGTTTGCAGGTTCAGAAGTAGACAGAGTTTTTCTATTTGTTTTGACTTGAGTTTATCCCAAAGAAACAAATCATATTTTTCTTCCTCTGCAGCTGACAAAGAGATGAAGTCCAGGAAAGGTGTACCTTTGCAATAAATCCACCAACTCACAAATCTTTCCTGATTTTGCCTGAAAAATTTTAATAGCTTTGAAATACATTTTTTTTTTTTTTTTGCTTTAAAGTCGCCAGAGGTGTACATTTCCCTCTCATTGCTCAGCCTTTGCTCCATGAGATATGGTAGTAGTTTATACCTTTAGTTTATGCACAACTTGGCAGTAAGCAGGAAGCCTTTGATAAGTTTGATAATTGCATTGATAATTACCGACTGGTCATTAAAAGGTAGTCTCTAACTGCCCTCAATTAGACTTATCAGCAATGACTAATCCGCCAGCCCATTCTGCAGCGTAAGTGTGTAGATTTTTAAAACAAAGCCAAAGTATTTAAAATAAACTGTCCAGAAGGGTTTGGAGTGTGTTTATCCACAAAGGGAATGCTAAGTAGCTCTTATGGTAGACGCTTTATAGCTAAAGGCAATATTATCTAACAGACCTATTAGCTACTTGTTGATGTAAATTGCTATGGTCTTTAGTAGTTCCGTAAAGTTCATTAAAATTAAGGTACTGGCTTTATCTAATTAAGCAACCAATATCCATCTCTTTCCTTCAGTTTGTTTCCTGTTAATCTGGCTTTAAACCCAAGATTTTAATTGAAAGCTCTTGATGACATTTTTATGTTTTTACTCATGTCTTCTAACTATGTTTATCTGATCTTCTGGTAAATCCTTTAGGGCTGAACCTAGTGAATCTATTATCTAGTCTACACTACTAGAATACAATTCAATATTTCAATACCATTCAAAAAAAATTAAACCTATTTTTAGACACTCAGTCCTCATTCAGCTTTCTCTGCATAGCAAGTACAACTAACTGCAGCTGCAGATAATTTTTCATGTTTTCTCTGTCAACGTTTTATTAGCTACGTCAGCGTGGGATTTTAATTGAGCTGAATTAATTCTTACCAACACACTGTGAATAAAATTCTAAAAATTACAGTCAGAGTTTTGTAAATGTTACCTCTCTAATAAGTGCCATTTTTAATGGATACATGCTCTCCTAGATACAATGTTTGACCTCCAAACTAAAAGGAAAAAAGTAACCATTCAGGAGGGATTGACGTTGTACGAGAAAATGCGTTTTAGTAATACAGCGGGAAAATGATACTGATACTTTGTTAGAAAGTGTTTGCATATGAATTGTGCTATGTAAGTTAGTTTTATTACTAAATTGGTATACAAAACTGAAAGGCTGGATCCCCAAAGGAGAACTCAGCTCTCAATTTTTCAAGCTACAACTGAAAATAATAAATTCAATATTCACATGAAATTTCTTGGCTTAAACCATGCAGAGCAAATTGTGCTACCCGTCTTATTGCTGAATACTAACTTTACATGTGAACATCTCATTAATCTGGGTGGGATAAACTACTACTTAGGGCAACTCCTGAGGTCACAAATATCTCCCAATCATTTAAAAACTAGAAATACAAAATTATACTTCCTTATCAAAGGAGGTCTGAAAATATAATAGATATGAAACAGTCTGAGAATTAAATCATGTGCGCGATGATGACTATCAGCATCCCTAGTTATCCTTTGCCAGTGATTCCTGTTTCCATGGCATTGTCTGTACTTCTTACAATAGCTACAGAGTCCTCCTGCAGTAAAGTTAATCTTGGGTGAACTGGGTCCATGTGGTAAAATATTAGAAGTTCATCTGTGTTGTGCATCAATCTAAAAATAAAAAACGCCCACGCAATCAGCAAGATTGAAAAAGGAGACTGTCAGAGCAGAAGTAGGTAGGTTTATTTTCCCATTTGTTACAGGAAAGATCAGCCTTTAACTATGGTGAATCTTCCATCACCAGGTTACAGAATGAAAACATGCTAGTTTTGTTTATGATTTAGGGGAGAAAAAAATTTTTTTTACTAAAGTACCTCTAGTATGGTGTCCCTCCCACACCCAATAATTCCGGTTTTCTCTTGGCATACTACGGAGCTGCATAAAGGCTTCCCAGAGACTGCAACCTGTCATGAGTAGGCACTGGTGTGTGCAAGACCCTTTAAATTCTGGGGCTCAAAAGGAAAAAAAAAAATCAGCTTGTCACTCTCTGAGATGGGGCATTCATTCACCTTGCAAAGTTACATTATGTTTGGCAGCCTGCATCTGCAAACAAAGTTTGCTTTAGTGCCTCATTTCCTCTTTCTGTTTGCCCGCACCAGTAATGCTCTATTGCATGCCAGGGGTCCCCCTGGGCAATACGCTGGAACGAGCCCTGTTTGCTTGTCACAGGAGTCCTGTGATTCCCAGCCAAGTGTATATACTCACTGCATTATATATCCTTCCCTAATAGCAACAGCCATGAAAAAACCCTGCAGCTCGTAGTTGCTTCAGGCTGAGAAATGTGATTTAGATTGGCAGAGAAGGTTTTTTTTTGGGGGGGAGTGTTTGTTTGGGTTTTTTTTTGGTTTTTTTTTGCAGTTACCCTCTGGAAATAGTAACATCTTCATGCAGCCATGCCTTTACTAAATCAAATGGTTCCCCAAAGCCCCAAAGTCACCTTCCATGAGGTGCGTATGTCTCTGCTGATTGGTTCTTCCTTCCCATTAAAAAATAAACTTCACTATTTTCCGTTCATAATTTATGGTTGGGGTGATGAGGGTGCAGGTGTATTTGTGTAACAGAAATTGCACATCAGCTGCTGGGATGGGTCAGGACACTAAATGCGAATCACACCACACCAAGGGAGCTGGTCTATATGCAAAGGCACTTGGTGTGGTACCTACCCTCACACCCAGAGCCACCAGCTGCCAGCTTCACGCCTCTGCTTCTTCTTGACCACTGGCCTGTTGTGTGCCAAAGTGGTGCTTCAGGTGAGATTTTGGGCTTGAAGGGTTCAGGAGGGCTTTGCTGAACACATGGTCATATTTTTAGATAAATTTAAGAGTCTCTTTCCCAGCTTGTAAAATAATAATTCTGAACAATAACTGTTTCAGTTTTTCACATGGCTCCAAAGTCAGGGAAATTTTTCACATGGCAGGTGAAAACAGAAGCAGGTGCTGCACATCCAAACAATGTCACGACATAAAGACAAACAGCACAATGTTCTGTCCTTGCATTTTAAGGTCTAGCAAGCAAACTTCTTTTGATGGCTTATCAGATACCACAAGTTTAGCATTTGAGCATTTTCAAGAGAGAATGTGATAGGAGAAATGGCATCTTTCTACCACGTCATTAGGAGATGACATTTAGAGAAGAGAGTCAGACTTATTAAAATTTGATGTGTGCTTCACGATCTTCTTTCGACTGAATCATTCATCCTGCCAGCAAGGCTTTATGCAGAGTCCCAGGCTGGCACATGTATTCCCAAATCCTCAAAGCTTTATGAATTCATGATTACAAAATGTCAGGAATTCAAGGACCAGCTTGCAATGGAGCATGATTTGGAGGGAAATGTTTTAAATTCCTGCCTGTTCATTGCTCTGTGCCCACCAGCCTGCAGCAGACCCGCTGCTTGCGGGTGGAGGAGAAGGCAATTACAGAAGCCTCTGCTGCTAAGAGCTCTTGCTGTAGCTGAACTTGGTAGTTGCAGGTTGCAGGCATGCTGAGAACTGTTTATTTGAGAAGAGACTTACTAAAGGGAATGATATTCATACATTTGGTTTGGTGACAATTTTATGAAGAGCTGTGAAATGCTGCCTTTTTTTTTTTTTCCTCTCCCTGGAAACATGGTACATAGTAAAAACAAAACCCCACAAACAGAGGAGGCTGAAAAAAAGGTCAAAGAGTAATTTCTCTGGCCAGATATGATCGACTAGTCTTGGGAAAAAGATGGATAAGGAAGGAACTTGTGCAGCTCCTTTATTTCCAAAAGAAAAGCTAATTAAAACATCAACTTATTCTCCTTCCATCTTCATTTATTAAATTGTCAGCTTCTATCTATCCTGTGAGATACGCCTGTAGCGAATCTTCACTACAGAGCGAGATTCCTGGAGCTGTGCATGATATTTCAGATTTAGCTTCCCATTAAAATCATATTAATTTCAAGGGTTTAAAAAGCTGAGACAAGTAACATGTTTGGTCTGCCATTCATCGTACATGACATTTTTGTCAAAATTCCTTCCTTCTTCTCCAGGCTGAGCAGGACCCTCCTCCAGGCTGAGCAGTACCATGGATCACCATACCCCACCTTGCCCTAATGTGGCCTCGGCGTGTTCTCCTGGTGCACCCTGTGAGTTCTTGCTATGTCAGAGGGTTGTGCCCAGATCAAAACATGTCTTATCACATAATGATCAAATATCAAGTCACTGGATCTCCTTGTACCACAAATGCCAATGACAGCATTGGAACTGAAGGGGAGTTTCCCTTGGCTTTCTTTTTAGTTTTTTGCTTCCTCCTTTCAAGGTGAGATCATAGCAAATGTATACAAACTCTAGTAACTGAACCTGGATGTGTGAAAAAGTGCCAATCCTGATTCAGTTTATTGAAGAGTCTTCAGTTTGTAAGCACCTTTATTGCATTCAATTCAAGCCAGATTCAAGCCCACATTCTGGAAATAAAAAGCCCTCATTTGTGTTAGCTGTCACCTAAGACATATTTGAATCTGTTGCTGTCTGGTGAGAGAGGTTTCCTGAAGTTGCAGTAGCCCTCTTCAACATAATACCATTGCATGCTCAAAGTCACAGCATCCTTGAGCTTTCATTGCCTTGCCGCTATTATTGTTGTTATTGTTGCTGTTATTAGACTTTGTAATGCACTGAACTCCCGAGTGCTCTCTCTTATTGCTGAGATTACACAACACTTCAAGGAATTTTAAAGACAGCTGTTTTGTGCATGTTCCAAATAGGGGAGGGAGAAGAGGTTGCTTTTTACACTGATATGCTGCATTACTCTACAGAATTACACTGTGGAGGTGGATGAGCTCTCCCATTATATGTAAGTGATGAAGAAGAAGCCTACAGGACCTCCAATGTGCAACAGGAGAAGGACGGGCCAACTGTTCACAGTAAGTCTGTCCTTCATGGCACAGCTGATATTTTGATAGAGATTGCATGAGTTGTTGTCTTGGGGTAGAAACCAGACTGGAGAGTACAGTCCCAGTCCATCCGGGTCCCTGTCCCACAGCAGAACCACACACAACGTTTCTTGCTAAATGTGCTTTAATAATGGAGGTTGGAAAGGGGTTGCAATAGAAGATAGTGGAGACCAGAAGAGGAATAAAATGAGGAATGATTTTAAGCTACAGGTTTTGGAGGGGAGGGAATGAAAGACTCATGTTTGCAAACCTCCTTTGCATTTTAAGAAGATGCTGTGCCTGTAACTGGAATTGTGTAGCAGGATATATCATTGACATTACTGTTAAAATTCTCAAATTCCTTGGATTTTCCAGGGGCAGCTAGTTTACAGCATCTGGATGCTCACTTTCTGTCCTGAGCAGTTGATCCTGAATTTCTCCCAGGAGTCTTGCTTAAGGCTGTTGCAGCCTGGGACACCTCTCCTGCGCTCACTTTTGGAAGAGATCTAACAGAGCAATAGACAAAATTTCTGTTTATTCCTAAAGCCTCGGAATAATTTCCACAGCTGGAATATTCCAAGAGGAGTTTATATGAGGAAAAAAAACCCTCTGACTCATCATAAAAACTGTAACTTAATGCAATATTAACACAATTCAGTTAAATATTTAAGGCTGAAAACCAACCCAGTTTTCTGCCTCGTATATCTAATAGTGTGGTGAATGTACTAATGTACGCTTGCTTGAGAAGGAAAGGGTGGTGACAAGAGCTCACTGTGGGCTGAGGGAGCTCAAGTAGGTCATTAACCCAGACCCAGGTGGGTAGGAGGATGAATTATTGGTCACACCTGCAAGGCAGCCCTGAAAAGGTGCTGCCAAGCTCCAGGCTAAAGGGTTGTGAAGCTGTAGTAGTTGGGGTAGTTACAGCAGTAACTGTCCTTGTTGGGGCGGAGTAGTTAAAAAATGTTGTGCAAGAAGGAAGATGAGAAATGTGAACCACAGGTAGGGAAAATATGTGTAAATCAAGTTGCATTTGCTTGGATTTCTGCTGAGATGATTGCTGCTCGAAGAGGGGGATGGAGGAGCATATGTTTGGTAGAACCCATGCAGGGTAGTGCTGCAGAGAGTAGAAGGAAGCAGACTGGGAACATCTGTTAAGTTATAGTCCATTTGAAAGAAAGAAGCTCTTATAACACCGTAGTGGGTAACATCAGGTAATTTAATCACAAAAAATGACAATCACGGTGAAACCCCAAGGGCCTGTGTGGGTACATCTCAAACAAATGGCTTTTGTTTTTCTGTGTGCAGTGGGTATCCACAAGTCCTGGTGACACCTCCTGCTGAAGTGGGGAGGCTCAGGGTGTGGGAGAGACCGCTGTGCTCTGGAGCCTTGAGTGAGAGCCTTAAAAAAGCTTCTGCCTGAAGCATTTCAGGGGAGGAGTGGTCCAAAGCTACAAAAACCAAGTAGATAGCTTCAACTGGATGTTGGTACCCAGCCTTCCCAAGGCCTGCTGAGGCTTTCAGAAAAAAAAAAAAAAAATAAAGTGAATTATAATAGAGAATTATGGATGCTTCTGAGCAGACACCTGGATACCAAAACCTACACGAGTGCTTCTGCTTTCCTCTTGATAAACCTGATCCTCAGAAACTAGTACCCATTGCTATTTGTTATTTAATAGGTATGTTCTGCTCAGTCAGAATAAACTCAGTCATACCAGTCGAAGGGAACCAACTGAAAACCCGTACTTTGCACATAGCAAAAGCGAATTGAGGTCTAAAAGCTGCTGTCATTGCATGTTTCTAAGTTCAACTTTTCCAAAAAGCATCAGGAAGCTGAAAGGTAGAGAGGGATGGTAAAACAGGGGTGACTGAGCAATGATCACAGAGGTTGGGATGAGAGAGCAGTCTCCCAATAAATAAATTGTAAAGAGTGTCAAAGAAAACAAAGGATTATTTATTGTGACACTTTGGCATTATGAGAGGTAATAGGCTGAAAAAATTGAGAAGAAAAATCTAAGTTTTACAGCAGGGGGCGGGGGAAAATCCTTGAGAGAGGAATTTATTAGGCTGTGGAACAGTTCTCTGAAGGAAATGAGATCTACCTTCTGGTTTGGGAAGCTAAAAACTATACTGAACAAAATACTGGTAAAAGGCACAGCAGGGAATGACCTTTCACAGTCAGAAATATCATAGAGATGATATATAGGGTTGGGGTCTGTTTTGGTTTGGTTTTGTTCAGGGGTTTTTTTTTCTGACACTCATATGGGCAAAGGGCTTGGACTTTATAAATGAGGACTTTCCCAAGCTGAGTATATAGGGCTGGGGTCTGTTTTGCTTTGGTTTTGTTCAGGGTTTTTTTTTTTCTGACACTCATATGGGCAAAGGGCTTGGACTTTATAAATGAGGACTTTCCCAAGCTGAGCCTAGCCCTCATTGCGATGCACTCGGAGAACAGCAGGCAGACGCTACGTGGTGGCGTTTAATGCAGTGGTGGCAGAAATGGGTCCGTGCTGTTCTGATTTACCTCCTGCCATACAGAATAGTAACCGCATGGCTCCTTGCTTTTGAGGCTTTTGGCTGTCATACCAGTTTTAACACTGCAACACTTTCAGCTTCAGTTCTTGTGTCCAGTGGCTGGTATGCAAAGAGACTCGCCCATTCCTGCAATTTGTCATTTCTTTATTCCTCTGTGTATCTCAGAACTCAAAACAGTTGGTAAATGACACATAATCAAGGAAATCAGTGCATTTTGGTGTCTATGCAATGTTTTCTTGGATAAGTAGTAATAGTAATTCCCCTTTCTTCACTGTAGTTCATCACATAATCATTCGTGCCATCATCATGTGCTGTAACACAGCTTGGGGTATGTTAAAGAAAATCCGATCAATGATAGGGCATATAATTAAAAAAACTCTATATAATAAAGTATAAATACCTATAGATTTAAATAATAGTAATAAAGAAATCAGTTGTCAAAAATTTGTACATTAATAAGAATTTATTTTAAAAAATTCAAAACTGAAATATAAACATCCTGTTCAGCATAACTTCTTGGTTTGTTATCATTGAGATTAGTGTAACACAAGAGTAGGAGATTGAGTAGCACTGGTTTGCATTTTAACAATGTATATTTTGCCAAGATGCAAACTGAAATAAGGTCATAGTCTTAGTTTGAAAGTCAATTAACTTAGGGAGCAGAATGAAAGTTCATATTAATCCACTAATGTGCATCTCGTTGGTAATTAATTCAGGTCTTTGTAGTGGCTTCAGGAAAGTAAACTACTATTCTATAGGAAGAATCTAAAAAAATGTTTTATTTGGTTCTAAGGCCTCCAATTATGATGAATAAATATTTGGCATCGTTTTGTTTTACAAAACCATTACATAGTCTTGGAAAACAAATTGATTTCTATTCTGAATACTGTTCTGCAGAGTAAAGGAAGCAAGAGGCAATGAAGGACCAGGTCACGTTTTAAGCTCTGTACTACCATTTAATTTAGCTATGATAACCCCTTACCTAGACTTACTACCTTACAAAGCAGGGTCAGTTGCCCAGCTAACTTGAAAAAATGACACAGTAAATACCTCAAATATCTTACAAGATATAAAGATGCTCCTTCCCTTTATGTTAAAGAGAATATTGTTGATGAGATACTAAATTTTAGCAGGAAATTTTGACTTTGGAGTGCCTTCCAGACACTGTTCAATGCATATAGCATTAGAAAGGACTGTTCAAGGGTAAACTCTGAGGGTGGAGGAGGTTCACTTGCATTGTAAAGGAGCAGGGAGACTCTAAGTGTGATAAGTATTTTTCTTACCACAGTAGGAATTATCAACAAAAGTATAGTGACAAATTAGATTATTAATGGAAAAAAAAGTCTTGAATGGGTCATAGAAAAAGAGCTGGGACTCCATCACCCATATCTGCAAACTATATGTCACTTAAGACAACTTGCTTTTTATTAGCCACTTATGGTCTACTGACAGGTTATTAAAATATGTCATAATGACATGAAATATCTGCAGGGAAATTAAATGTTTCCATTATAAGGTTTGCATGTTTTGAGTAAAGTTGATATATTTTTTCAAAATATTAATCTATGTTTTGTGTATTAGCCTATTTTTAGTAGAAATCAATTCTGAAATATCAATTACATGTTACGTAAAAATAGAGTGTAAGAGTTTCCCTCTTTCTGTGGTTCAAAGAATGGATGATTCACAAGTTGCACAGTTCTGAGCCCACCCACCTGCAATGAAGTTACACAGCTTTACGGGTTGACAATAAGCCTTATGAAGAGGGTGTAGAGAAGATGAAGCCAGACTCTCCTTGAATGTGCCCGGTGCTACAACGAGAGGTGACAGCTACAAGGTAGAACACAGGAAACGCAATTAGATATAAAGACTTACTTTTTTAAACCATGCTCAGATATTGGAAGAGGTGCGCAGAGATGTTGTGGCACCGTCACCTTACAAAACAGTTGAGAATATTCAGAGTGTAAGTCTGCTGGAACAAACATTTGTTTTGCAAACACTAGAAGAATATGTCAGGCTATTATATTGGGCCATATTATATAGACAATATTATATTGTCTAAAGGCAACCAAAGAGAGAGAAAGGAACTAAACCCATCCATTATGGCTCACCGCCAAACAACCTGAATCCTGTACTAACAGAGCAGGATAATAACGCTAATTGGCTTATTGTCTTTTTTAAAAAGCCATTTCCCTTCATTCTTTTTTTCTAATTGCTACCCAAGCTAGTTTTTCATTTCCATGTTACTGTGTTTGGGCTGCATATCCGCATTCTGCATTGCTATCTCTTTCAGCTACACCTTTGAGTACCAACATGTAGGGCCTGTAAGTCTAAGTGCAGCAGTACACCATGCATGAAAAACCAAAATAGCAGAATAATGGTTTTGTAAATAGTGTTTTGCTAACAAGAAAATCTGTGGGGACTTATAAAAGGGAGAATATAAACTAATGATTGGAAGTTATCTTCCAATAAAGATTATTCAAATGATGAAATAATTGAATAATTTAATTGAACAACTGGATAAATAATTGAATAACTGAATAAAGATGATCCAAGCAGCATTGTGGTGCACAGTATGTGGGGTAATGAACTGGGTGTCTCAGTAGAAGACTTGTTTCCTCTCTAGGCTCTGAAGAGTTACCTTGCAGCTACTGCTGCTCTGTCAGATGTTGTTGTCTCTTGTATGCATTTATAAAATGCACAAATGCATAAAAGGGAGAGTGGGGTTTAGTTTAGCTATAAAATTCAAAAAAATAAAAGTGAAGCCCAAGTGTGTGCTGTGTATGCATCTCTTATAAATATAGTCCTGCAAAATCTGGTCTTCTTGTAGGGTATTACTATTCACTGAAAGTACATGAAAGTAAGGGAGAGTGGGGTTTAGTTTAGCTATAAAATTCAAAAAAATAAAAGTGAAGCCCAAGTGTGTGCTGGTAGCTCAAATGTCATAATGACATTACGCATTGTCCCAGGACACTACGCAGACCTTGGAGTGCAGGCAATGGAAGGGGAATGGCCATACGGAGCAGCAGACTGCACTGCTTGACTAATAAGAGCAATTAAATGTGCAATGAAGGGGTTTTGATGAGTCCACTCACGTATATTGAAGACTAAGTATTCCTACAGTCTTTCTGACCTGAGATTTTATTTCACTTCTCTCTTGCTTTGTAAGACTGGGTGTTCAGTCTTTAGATATTTAGTACAAATTAATTGTCTGGCTGTTGCTTAAAATCAGTAGATACATGTAGTGATCGGGGTGATTTGAATCACCCACTGGATAATATGGCTTAGTGTTGGCTACAGGGGTGAACTAGACCACTGGGTTAGCTTAAATATTTAAAGTTAGATGAGGACTAAGCCATCACTAATGTCTTAGCCTAACAAGTTTTGACACCATGAAATGAAAGTTAGGTGTGAAATCAGGGTTACATGGTTGCTTACCTCTTGTTTGTTCAGTAATGTGAAACCTGCAAACACACTGTTAAATATTCCTCTCCATTCTGGACCCTGAATGGATGTTTTGGTCGAATTTTGGCTTCGTGAATGGTATAAGTAACCCAAATAATTCCTAGATAAACTTAGTTTGAATCTATTACTTCTTACAGAATATTGCAGTACTTGAATATTTCCACATATTTCTGATCTCTTTGTTCTCCTCTAGTCTGCAAATAGCCATTTATAAAATTGGGATATAGCATGTCTAGAATGACTCAGTTCATTATTAAAGGATACTGAGCCTGAGAGACCAGAGATAATTACTTTTGCATACTATTAAAAGTGTTCATAAAAACATGGAATTGTTTTAAGGTTCAATGAAAGGTATTTGACTAGAATAGCATTAAAATTTTATTTTTTATATTCTACAAATATAATGACATTTAAAATATGACATTTAGAAGCTAGGACCTCTAATATCAAATAATGTCAGAGTACGTGGCAGTATTTCTTTCCTGACTACAGACAAATGGCTGTCAATGTCACCTTCAGCACCTGCCATTACTTATTATCAGTTGTGAAATTCTATTTGTAAAAGTTCTGTAGCATTTTATAGCCATCAGCAAAGTCAGTTAATTACAGTCTCCACTGCTACATGCAGTGCAATTACTTCACCGTTCGCTTTGATTTTGTTGACCAGCAGAGTTTTCAGGCAAATGCTCGGAGTCCAATTAACATGTTGTAAGATTGCACAGAAGCTGCAGCTCCCATTCCTGTGTGGTTTAGGTTCAGTGTCTGCCATGTGTTAACTTCTCTTTTTTTTTTTTGTCTGCTTAATTTTTGTCCCCATGTGCTACCATCAGCATTGCTCTTTAACAAAATTCCTTCTTTTGGGTGTTCTTCCTTTCAAATCTGGCATGCATAGGTTTTGAAACACAAAGTGCAATTTTGAAAGTGAATGGATTCAGAGTGAAATCTTGCAGATTTCTTTTTTAAAAATTCTTTCAACTCATTAACCAATAATAAAAATCTAGATTTTACTCTGTTTACAATTTTTTTTCTCATTTCATCAGGTATCTGCAATTATGATTACATATCAGACTGAACTCTGAAATTTTAATTAGAATTTAGTCAGGACCCCATTCAATAAAATTTCATATAAATAGGTTAAGTGAAGAAAGGAAGAAAGGGTTGGGGTTTTTTTTGGTTTTTTTTTTTGGGGGGGGGGGGATTTTTTTTTTTTTTTTTTTTTTTCAGGAGGACTAAGTCCCTTCCTAAGGTTGTTGGTTTTCAGTTCTGACCAGCACTATGCTGAGTTCTTGTGAAGCTCAGGCAAGTGTTTACTTGGTTTTCAAAATGATTGCTGAAGATGGTGTCAGGATCCTCACTGAAGAAACCAATATCGCTATTTACAGCATCTCCAACTTCAGGAGCTACTCCCTTCCCAGTGTGCAAACTATGACTAAAATACATTTTTCTGCATTTATTAGATTTCTCCATGGTGCAAAGTAAGATGCCAAAGCTTTCTCTTCCTTTGCAGGTTTTTTTGGGGGAAAAACATCAGTAATATTATTCTACTGTTATTGTAGTAATCAATGAGAACTTAATATGAGGGTAAACTAAAGAGAAGTGATAAATCATATGTCTGGGGAACAGCATATATTTAGAATGCATTAATTGAATATAGTAAAGAAAAAAAAATAAAGTAAAACCATCAGCTGTACAACACAACTGCTAAATATAGAATTGCTATACCCAGATAAGGGAAGATCTAAGGCTAGGTCTGTTATGTGAATGCCTGGTGAAAAAAGATCGTGGAAATTAGATATACAGTGAAGTCAAAAAGCAGTAACAGTGAAAGACTTCAATTACCCTGATGGAGACTGGGCAAAGGGCACAGAAGACCAAGCAGCAGAAATTACAATTTTTGATGTAATGGCTACTACTTTAGAGTCTTTTTGCTCCAAAGTAGTAGATCATCTAAACTGAACCAAAAAAATATAGTGATTTATTTTCCTAGAACTGGCATGGTGGGGAGGGGGGTGGCTTGCTTGTGTTTTTGCGGCTTCTGTGGTTCTTTTGTGGAAATTCAAGTATGCAGTTGATAATTAATATTTTTCAATAGGTTTTTCAGCCCTGACAAGAGACCTTTTTTTTTCTTCCGTCTAGAAAATCAAACACATGTGAACAAAGAAAAATAAAAATCACTGTTGTTCTTCAATAAGGAAATTATCATTAAAAATAATTAAAATATACTAATAACTGGCAAGTTTAAAAAAAAATGAAAATTGAAGATCAGCATCTTTCCTCTCAGGTGAATGCCAGGCGAATAATCATTTTTACAGGTGTATGGGCCACAAGACCCTTCTTTTGCTTACTCAGGAGATATGTTGAGTAGAAGTACTCACAGCCTATGACACAACTGTATTTTTCCATTATTCACTGACCACCTTGTTTTCAGAGGCACTCCATTTTAATATGCTGCCTATAGAAATTGTGTTATTTTACAGGTCAATGCGATCCAAACAGGGTAGCAGGGAATAAATGGGCACAACCTGGTGGGACAGCTCACATGACTGGAATGTAGTCATGGGTGGCTATACCCTTTTCAGGAAAGACAGGCCAGCAAGGCGAGGTGGGGGAGTTGCTCTTTATGTGAGAGAGCAACTACAATGTATTGAGTACTGTCCAGGGGTGGGTGACAAGCGAGTTGAGAGTTTGTGGGTGAGAATTAAGGGACAGGCTGGCACGGGTGATACTTTCGTCAGTGTCTATTACAGGCCACCAGATCAGGA
>NW_010114004.1:0-50112 GCF_000699245.1 Pterocles gutturalis
GGGCCTGAGATAAACAGTGCTGCCCCTCCCGGGAGCTGGGAATAAAAAAGGAGCATTTCGTGTGGTCTTCACCCATCCCTTCACAGGGTGTCAACCAGGAGAAAGGGGTGACACGGGTACGTACCTCAGGCACGGCCCCCCCCGAGGGCTTGGGGCAGAGAAGGCACAAGCAATGGTCGCCCCTGGGATGCAGACGAGCGAGGAAGCGGGCAAGCGGCAGGCACAGGGCTGGGGCGGGCTGGGGTGTTACCGTTAAGCCATGGTAGGAGGTGCAGAGCTGGGAAGTGCCGCGGGGAGGTGAAGGTGAGTGTCTTCTCTGAGGGAAGAAGATGGTAGAGAGTAACGGGAGAAAGGTGGGAAGAGGAGGGTGGGGAAGATGAGGGTACGATGTGAGGGCTGACAGCTCACACTGCTGCCTGAGCAGGCTGCGTCGCCTAAAAAGACACCGAGAGGAGAGCAGCGAGGAAGGGCTGGCTGCGCGTTCAGAGCTGGCCGGCTCCGTGTTGAACCCAGGAGCACGGCAGTAAAGTGCTGCACAGAAGCAAAGTCTGGGCTAGAGCCTGTCACCTCTGGCGGGCCTCATGCTACCCTGGCAAGAAGCAGGGAAAAACAGGGTTTAAACGAGATGGTAGGAGGTAGGGGAATATTTACCCTTGCATGTGTTTTGTGCATTTACACATGTGTGATATTTCATTAATAATCACTTCCAACAAAGCAGCTGTGAAAGTATACTGCATTCTGATACTGCCCTCTGGCATTAGTTAAAACATTTTCGAGTATAATCTACTTTTGTAAGTACAGAGCAAATAAGTTATTTGCATTTTAGAGCAGAAGAAAAAAAATATAAGCAAAAAATGGTTCAGGTTTTAAAGGTTTTCTTCATAAGAAAGTGTGCCACATGGCTGCATTCTTGAAAAAATGTTTCTATTAATGGCTGAGCTGCTATCTACTGGACCTTATTATGCCTTTTTTCCACCCTCCGTTATGAATTTCTCATGTACATAGGTGTCTGGAGTGTTGGATCACTTCTTGTATCTTTCCTGGATAAATAAAAGTAGCCTGAGCTACTTCAGTCTAATTTAGACAGGCTTGTTTTCCAGACTTCTGAAGCCTCTTTTCTGCATCTTTTTTGATCTTTCAGTATTCTTCTTTAATCACAGAAAATAGAACTGAAATCAATATCCCTGTCATTCTTAGGGGAAACAAAACAAAAACCCCTTAACCAGACCACAAACCCACACAAAAAAAACCCCAAACAGCCAAAAAACCCTGAAATCCTTGCATTTCATATTCCCCGTTGTCAGGTAAAAAAACACACACCCACACAAAAAGCCCCCTGAGCACCCCAAACCCAGACAAAAACCCCTTATAACCTATTTCATACTCCCAGTTGTCAGGTAAAGAAACACTGTTCTCCTACACAAACGGCTGCAGAGAACATATCAGCAAAGCACCTCTAAACATGTATGGACTCAGTCACAATTATCATGTGTGTGTAATCCTTTCCCTTATTGTAAACTTTATTGTTTATAAAAAAATAAAAACAAACTAAAAAAAACCAAGAGGAAACCAAGCTTTTTTTTTTGTTTCATTTTTAATTTGGCTTCACGCTGAAAATTCAACTTACAAGCCGTTAATAAGGAAAACGTCCAGTTGGGCAGAATGAGCCATGATTGTATACGGCACATCAACACTTGCAGTGTATCATTTTGTTCCCTTTTAGTAAATCATCATATGACTTATATAGCATAGTTTAAGCATCTACATCATTCGGCTCAGTTCATCACATGCTGTAGTCCATTTCAACCTACCAGACAACTAACAAGAAAAGAATGCTCAAATTGAGGTATTTCTTTTAAGAATTTACTGATCACTGGTATTCAGAGGTAATGTTAAATCATGTAGTTTTAAACATTGAAAAATGTACAAAAACAAGTTCATTTTTAAAAAATATTATCCTTAGTCTTCCATGCATGTTAATAAAAAATATAAAAATCAAATTTGTAGCACTGAAGCTATACTCTTCATTCTGCAAAAGTATTTCCACAATTGGAACCACAAGCTGCAGTCATCTTTTGAACACTACTTGTTTTTGCTTTAAGTATAGTAAGTTCAGTGCAAAGGTAATAGTCTATGTACACATACCATAGGAGCCATAAGAGGGAAATTTACAGCAGAAAATATGCACTCAGATTATTATTATCCAGTAGCACTATATGTTGTTACAGATTTACACTGCATATCCAAGGGCTATTATAATGAAAAGCTTGCAGCCAATGTGTGTCTTTAAACACACCAGGTCTGCTTAAGCAGCCTTGAAGTCAACAGAAGTTGTACCACTGATAGAACAAGCACGTAATGCCTCACAAGTGAGTTCCTACAAAACAGCTTGCAGCTCTGTCAGCACCAGGTTTTCAACTAAATGCATCCTCTCCATGGCAGTGCCTAACCTGGATTCAGTAGCAGTAAGAGAAAATTCTAAAATTTTATAATTTAAAATGTTAACTTTTTTGCTCCTGCATTTAAATTCTCAAGTGTGTTCAAATACATAGCAATATTTATCCAAAATATAAATGATATATCCTCAATGCAAGTTTAACAGTAATTCAAGAGATCAAAACAATTTTTTTTCAGAATTATTTCTCAGCTTGTTGATAACTCAATTTTATTATTCCAAAAGATGAACTAGTACCTGCGATCAAATTAGAAGTGTCTTGCACACCTGGAGAGCTGCTGGGAATTACAAAAAAGTTTAGAAAGTAGTCCCATTGACCAGATGCCAAATACTTTCAGCACAATGCTGCTGCATTTATATTGTACAGTACATAATACAAGGTTAGCAGATGCTTAGTCTTGGTCCCCCTCCAGGAAACAAAATCTGTAACTTCTAAAGAAATTTGCTCCTGACTTCTAACATTACTGATTTACATGGAGCTCTTAATACTCTTAGAGCAATTCCAGAAAGGAAACAAATCACCAAACACGAACAGCTATATAGACAAGCATCTGCGATGGTTTCGTTTTTTGTCTAAATGTATACAATTGCTAAGGAGAGATGTTTAACTTAAGGAATTCTAATTCACATATTTAAAAATACAATTTCATTTTTAGATGTTTACTTAAAAACTGCTTTTGTAGTCTGGAAAGTACAGCACTGGCTAACCTAAACCTCCCTTCTGAAATGTAAGAAATATTTTGCTTGACCTTCATTATAAAAGAAAACATAGGACAAAAATTTATACTTAGGGCATACAAGATCTTTACAAGTTTATTTCTTTAGCATTTAAAATACAAAATTGTCTTCATGCTGGATAATGAATAAAAGACAAGTATTTGGGTTTTCCCCATATACATTCATAGACTTGGAAATAACCTATCGTCAGATGAATTTAATTTCCAGTACCATGGTAGGATGAAAAGTGTCTGAGCTTCAGCTTTCTTCAGTATCCATGAGGAGACTTTGTTTGCTAGCACATTTATAGATGCTGCATTCAGAACTTGGAAGTAAACAGGCACACACTGAGAGTGACATAGCGAGTCAGAAGTCAATCCAGTGTAAGGTTTCATTGTACTATATTTCTAGGTTTAATTTCTTATTCATAGGAATAAGTAGAATCTCATAAGCTCTTTCAGACCTGCTGTCACCTGGACACACCTGCAACAGTTCAACTGTGCGAAAAGAAAAAGCAATCCTTTACCTAAGGCATGCATGAGCTAAAGCAGTACGTGGGCTCTTAGTTTTCGGTGGCATTACCAGAACATGACTTCAATATTCACCTGCCGCTCAGGGAAAAAAAGTCCATGAATGTCTCTTAAGAGGCAGTGAGGTCTCCCTCAGGCTGCAGCACACCTACAAAGAAAAGGCAGCACAAGCAAGAGCTAGGGACAGAGAAAACTGAAATCACCACCCCAAGAGGCAGAAAAGATCTTTCTTTGCTGTGGGAAAAGGCCGGCTGCACAGGGAAGGCTTTGCTGCCACGCTAGCCTTGATGGGCTTTTCTATTTGCAGGTTCAGGACCAGAAATTCACCCTGATTTTCTGACACTTTGACTCCTTGGCTCAGAACTGGCACTCTCAAATAACACCCCATTCACAATATCAAAATAGACCATTACAAAAGTCATTATGACTTTTCTCTTGCTTCTAACATTTTTGGTCAAAGTGAAAAAAATGAAACTTAACACTATATCAACAGATTATCGTACAGCACCTTTTTCAAGATCCCCAAGCTAACCTCAAATGAGCTCTGATGTTCATATGGTCCTGTGCAAACATGACAACTATGTTGGTTAAAAAAAAAAATCAAACCAATAAGTTAATTAACATGAATAACTTACTCAGGTGCAATCTGTGCTAAGGTGATTCTACTGTTTCCATTCCTGGAGACTGATCATTTGAAAGCTGCAAATACATCTTCAGTGGTAACAGATGGTGTAATTCCCGAAGTCAGACTGCACAGAATACTCTGCTCTGCCACTTTGCTAAAGAAAATGGAATAAGCACCTGCTCCCATCACACAGATAGTAAAATTAGTTTTTGCCTAACGAACTTGCAAGACAATCCAGGCAGAGCACCAATTGCTGCAAAAAGGTCTCAGCATATTTCACAGAAGCATAAACCCCTCCATTTTATAAGCCTCTTAAATCCTCTGCTCTCTTGGTATCACCCACTTCAGTTTAATCCCATTACACATGATAAAGCACACCATACTACCTGGGGAAAAAGCAGCTGTTTTGTAGAAAACCAATCCACTCCTCCACTTGTAAAAGTCAATGTAATTATCATCTTGAAATAAACCTGAAAGGTTTCCTAGAGAAATAAACTTTCTTAACGTGATCACTATGAGATGCAGGAAATATCCACAGACACAAGTCCAGGCACGTGTAATGGATGACCTGTTTGCTGCTGCATTCTCTCAACAGTTTTACCTCACTATTATATATTTTATGCATGTCTTGATCACAGTGTGCTGGTGACTAACACATATACCCAGTTCACTGCCTTAGCTGTAGCCCGGAACCATCATGTTTGTTCTTCTAAGGTAGTGCTGGAATATTTTTACCTTTAAGGAGGTCTCACACGGTTCCTGTCACAATTTGAATACTTTTTTCCAGTCTTCATAGGAAAAAGGGAGGGAGAACAGATGAAACCTCACTGGCTGTGCTGCCATTGACATACACATTACTTGGATACATGATGCTGCAGTACCTTCATGAAATCATCTTCCTCCATCCTTCATCATTTCTTCTGAAATCATGCTTAAGAACAGCTGGCTTAATTTCTACCTAGCTGGGACTGCAAAATTATGTGAATGACAATCTCAGTTTTCCTGCTCATCTGTGAAACACATCTTGCTGTTTTCCTGGGCTGATTTATTAATAATTAATTTAATTAATAACTAATTATCAGTGGGACTGATGACAAATTCTTACTTTCCATTTCAAGCTGTTGGACCTACCCTTCCTTCTTTTTTTGTAAAGGATCTAGCCATATTAATTAGGTAGCTTAAGTTTTCCAAATCAGCTGAAGTTCAGATACCTAAAAGTAACAAACGATCTGAAGTTCTTGGTTCACAGGGAACTTCTCTGCTTCAATATGAGTTTAGGAGCCAAACTTAAGTTTCCTGAACGTAGAACTCTTGGCCAACATACTTGCAATTTCAGAATTCTAGAACACTTATGGAAGTCCTGCTAGAAAAAAACAGGCTTCACATTAAGCAGAATGCAACATTTACAGGTCATCTGACCCACACTCTGACCTGAAGAAAAATTAATCTGACTCAGTCGGAGTTTTGAATCAGAATTTTTCTCTCCATCCTAGTTCAGTCCCATAACAGATGCAAACTGTGCTTAGTGTTTTTCTGAGATTGTCGGATCTACAGCATGTGACACTCAAGTTCTGCAACTTGTATCCTTTAAGTCCTTTTTTTTTTTTTTTAATGAAAATATAATTTTTGAAAGAGCAGAAAGCAGAATGAAATTAAAACAGTTAACATGAAAAGCTGTTCTTACTGCATGATCATACAAAAGTAGGAAGAATAATTTAATGGCAATACCGACGATGGCTTTGTAAGGGAACTCAATAAACACATCTGCTTTAGAAAATTTATCAAGCTATACAGATGTTAAAGTGCAAAAATCCTTTTTCCAGAAAAATGTTTCCTACATGTTCTGAATAAAAAGAAATATTCCAACCAGCCCAATGCTTAAACTAGCTAACAAACTTATTCAGTCTGAATGAAAATGTGAATAAACAGCTATGTACAAAACCTGGTTATTTACTTCCCGCAGCTTTGCCACTAAAGAGGTTGTATTGCTTCCCTTCTGCACACGTGTCTCCTTTTCAACCTTTGTGACCCAAGGATTTATACCTTCAAAGTGGGATTAGCAGAAACACACAAGCCTGGTTGCTTTTTATCATAGTAAGATTATTCCAGCTACAATAAATGCATTGAAACATATAGTGTAATTCATTGGAATAAAATTAAGTGTACAACCTAATTTCTCCATAAGGCTTACACATTGCCTATAATGCCTTTTAAGTGTATCTGCTTACAGCAGCGGACTCCTGAGAAATCTATAATAGCACGTGTCTTACTGTGGTAGAGACAGGAGTTTAAACATGCTTTGCACCTCCTAAACTTTAGTGTTTTAGTGGGGTTTTATTATGTTTGAAGAAATATAAATGAAGCAAAAAGAGAGACTTTTAGATATCTTGGATTTCATTATTTTCTGTGTTACTTTAAATACATTTCAAATACAGAGTATACTTGTTCAACCATATCAGAATAGCAAAGCTTTGGCTAGGTCTCTCATACAACATATAAAAATTCAGTCTGATGCAAGAGCTCTACTGGCAAGGGATGGCACTATTACTTAAAAGTAGTAAAATGCTCATCAGAAATGTCAAATGCCTTCACACCCCTGCATGTTTTGTGTAAGGATCACTTATTAAGTTAAATTGTTGCAAAGAACGGAAGTCATTTCTTCATATGTCTCCCTATAAATTTAGGGGCTACTGATACCATCAGTTAAAACAAGTTGTTTGTAAAATCTGTAGTACTTTAATTGAAAGTATTCACATGTCAAGGTTTGGTGAAGGGGAAAGGAAACTCTCGCTTCTACCCCTAGCATTGCAGCAAGCCACTGAAACTTGACTGTCACAACCCAGCTGTTCCACAGTCGGGTGCCTTTTAAAAAGGCTACTTATGCAGAACTACTAACACACTTCATCAGAGTTTGACAGATGAGTTGTAATGAATATTGCTGCAGTAACGCAATGTGTTACAAGTCTCAGTTCTCAACAAAGTCTGAGTTTACCACCCTGTGGTAAGGTGGCTTTTCTGTCACTACAAGGCAGTCTAATATTACAGCCTTATATTCTACAGATGCTAAAAAATCACCTGAATTATACTCACTAATCTCAGCTTTCGTGACATTATGTGTGATCGAACAATATTTCCATTGATCAGGACTTCACACTATCATCCTATCGCTCTACCTTGTTCAACAATCTCACTAAAGAGGGAGCATCACAATTCACTAGAGAATCTCAGTGTTGCTTTGCAGGTTTTTTTGTCTGTTATTTTTTTAAACAGTTGCCTCCACCAAGAGTACTTGCTCCCCAAGCAAACAACGCACTGGTCACTGGCCACCAGCAGCAGCTCTGGATCGAACTCACTGACGAACATGACTTTCAGTGCCTCTTCACCAAGCAATACGGCATTTGTTCAAGGGCCTGTCTATTGTAGGCTGCAGCGCCCTTCAACTCAAAGACTCTGGCACAGCTTAGTTGCACACAAGTGTAGTTATTGCACTCACCACAATTAGGAAACATCTCCTTCACAGAAACAAATACGAAACCAAATGAACCCTTTGGTTTTCAGAAGACAGACCTCCAAGTTACACACGCACCATACATGCAAATTAGGCACAGATATTTAGCCAACTTCAATCAGCTTTCTTTGCTCTTTCACAGATGTGGACAGAGGATCTCTCCCTCTGAAGCTTCCTTCACCCCAAAGTTGTCCATGGGATACTAAGCTTACCTTTTTCTTATTTTCAGATGTGTGTCTCGGGGAACTCTCTCTCATCCCCTGCATGATGAAATTCTCACGTTCCCCAGCTCACATACGAAGCAAAAGGTAACTATCTTAGAGAACCAGGCTGAGGTACATATCATAAGCAGCCTTATTCAGGAGATGCGATATGCCCAGATTACACTTCATGTGCCTTCCCTTACATACTGACTAAAATACATACTGGATAATCACAGAAAGTAGACCTCAGGACATATCCCTGTGACCCTGGGCCATAATCAACAAAATCAAGTGTCTCTGTCTTAGCTGTCTGTCCTGTTTTCAAAATATCCAGTGAAGGAAGGCTCCCCACCACACCTGGAATAACCCACTCTCCTTAGCTTAACTAGGTGTATTGTAAGAACATTTTCCTAATGCTTATCTTGCCTTTCAAATTAATAACCCGTATCTACCATCAACATGGAGAAAAGACTGTTCCTATCTTCTCTATAGCAACTGTTTCCATATTTGAAGACTGTTTTCACATCTTCCTTCAGTCTCCTCTTTGGATTAAAGAATACTTTTGATCTCTTTTTTGAGTACTTTCTGTCCTCCAGACTCTATCCAGCTACTCCCCATCTTTCTCAGGTGCCCCAACATGGACAGGTATTTCAGGTAAGGCCTTATCACACCTTGGTAACACAGAAATACCACCACGCTTCTCACAGGCTACACTGGTGATGCATCCCACTATAATGAGTGTCTTTTCTGCATCAATGTTAACAGTGCTCAGCTTGTTGCAGTCTTTACCATCCCTGCCCCAAGATGTTTTATGCAGTAATACCCACTCCCTTTTCTGTTTGTGCAGCTAACTATTCCTAAGTGCAATTCCTCACATGCCTTATTTTTTAAAACCATTTATCCAATTTTTCTTCATCAATTTTAATTCAAATCTTGTCTGCCAGTCTGCTGCAGCCCTGTCAGCTTAGCATGTGTTACCTAGACAAATAAAAAATGTAATTAATACCTCCAGATGAGGACCTACCCCCACGCACCCGACCAAGTGTAATTTCTTACATTTTTTCCCCCCATATGCTTTCTGTTAAAGCCAGTTTCAGTTTAGAGACTTGCCACATACAATTTGGGATTTCTAAGGATATATTCCAATACCCAAATGAGCTTTAAAACACCTCCTGCTATTTAAAAAAATAAAAGTAAAAGCATTTGGTACAAACAGATTTCCTTCTCCTAAAATTATTCCCTTTCAAATGTAGTTTTAAATTACTCTAACATGTGGAAGATTCATATCTCAACAGCAGTTTTCCAGTCACATAACCATCATGTTTGAGCACAGCCCTATAAAATTAGTTACAGAAATTATTTGAAAATATTTTTTTTGTTTGTTTGGAAGTAGAGTTGCCATCAGAATTTTGTGACAGAATCCTCCTTCCCACTCCTTGAGTCTTTTGTCACATTTCCTAATCAGCGAAGCTCTGTGGTTTTATAATAATTTATTTTTTTCTCTGAAACCTCCATTGGTAATTAAGGCATCTGGCTTTACAAAAGGAATGATAAGAAAGGTTACTAACACAAGTGTTTTAGGTTGTTTTAAACAGTTCCAAACTATTTTAAGCTTCCTATACATTATATGCAGTACATGTAATGCTGCTATAGAGATTTAACTATCTTTTTTTCAGAATGTTCCACAACTTGTTGCTGCCTTGACCTCTGAAGTAACTGCAACCCTTTCAAAGTCGTGCTGATACAAGGTTTTCATAGTGTGTTCCATGCTAAGTTATCTGTATATACAGGCGTGCTACAAAAGAAACCTGTGATTCCTGACAGATCTAGATTAAATACAATTGTGTAAACATCTCCCATTTAAATGTTGGGTGGACATGATTTGAACTGATTCTAAGAGAAAAGCACAAACAGTTTTGTCATGTATTTGCAAACAGTATGTGGCATGTGAGTTTGGAAAATATGCACGTTTAATTACATCCAGAAGATTACAGTAGAAAAGCATTGGGGTGAGGGATAAGGAGCCTTTCCTTTTCATTCTACCATGGAATAGACTGAAAGTGAAACAATTTTGTCATTCAACAACAAAAATAAAAAGTAATCCTTAGCAAGTTTTTGCATTGTTTCGAAACTGTTCACTGAAACCAAAACAAAAGGCCAAAATGTGCTTGCCTTGCTCAAGAGAATAATCCCACTGAAATCAACAAGACTATGCAAATATGGACAGCAAAGTTTGGCCCCAAATAAACATCCCTGTAACGAGGGAAAACACTAATCACCAAAGTGCACGTAACACCATAGTAGCTACAGTTCCTTTATACATGCACAGTTTGTGCGACACTTTGTACATAAAACTAGCCAATGGAATATAAATAAGTGTGCCGCTTCCTTTTAAATATGAATATTAATAATGAAGCACATTCACATTTTTGCCTTTCAAAGACCTTTTTGAAAAAAAATAAAACCACCTTCCCCAAAGTAACCTGGAACATGTTGTTAAATATATCACATATGATTCAAAGAATGGTATTACGGTAGAAGAACTTTCATACACAACTGGTATTTGCTGTATATTTGGGAGTGATTCATGAAAATCCAAAGAAAAGAGAATCCTCTCACCAGGAGAGGAAGGTAATAGTTGTAGTGTTAATTCAGTTTCTTCTGCAGAGGCTTGTTTTTATCTTCACCATTTTCAGGGCTGAAGTCAGTACAGATACCATTAGGAGCAGAAAGAGATGAAGTCTCCAAGCCACTCTCAGCTCCCATCTGATCAGCATAGAGATAGTCTTCTGCAAAGTGTGGGTGCAGTTCAGCAAATCTGTAGAAGTCATCTAAAAAACATTGTTGTTACAGAGAATCAGCTCTTCGAAACAAAAGGATGCTAAATTTGAATACTTACACATATATAATCACATGATCACTTTGGACAAAAATAGCAGCAGTTAACATAATGCTATCCCCATAGCTTGTTTTAGCTTCTTGTGGAACTTGTTTAACTTCTTGTTTGAGTTTACCACATCCTCAGAGCGAAGATGCTGCAAAGACTTATCTAAGCCCTCTTGAAACACTTCAGACTAGAGCTTAGCTTGTATGATGAAGGGGTAAACAGGTCCAGATTTGTATTAAAATGTATCAGGAGCATCACATGCCCTGACACAGATAGGATCTCACTGTTCACTGGGGGAAGCCCTACAAATGAGGAACAATGAACAGCAAGAATACTAATTTCTTAAAATTTGTCAAGTCTTTTGAAAACATGCCCTTTCATTCTCATAATTCTCTTCAATCTAAGACAAGACATCATTGCTGCCTTCCTCTTTCAAGATTTCAGCATTTCAAAATTCCTAATATTTTAGAGAATAATATTGTGAGAAGATAATTTGTAACACATTATTAAAAAACCATGATTTTAATGTTGGATACTAAAAAGACAATAAAAAGAGCAAGACAGTTCTTGGGGGAGTGGGGAATCCTTAACATCAAGAAGTTAAATTTTTTGTTAAAAATCAGACATTGTCACAATTTGCCCATATGACTATTTGTTCAGATATGATCCGAACACAAGATACTGTATAGGATCCAAGTCATAAAAAGCTATTCTTAGAATGTAAGCTGAACACTGGAAGAAGCTAGATGTGAACGTTATCACTAACTCTATCACCTACAGCATATCACATACAGCCCACCCAAATTCCCTGTGTTATCCCAGAAGGGCTCATGATCAGACAGTACTGTGAGTTCCCTAGAGTGCAGCACAGATGACAGCTGAAGGAGCCTTTCAGAACAGTGAAGCACAGTTCCTCTGAGTACAACTGGGCTGGTGTGGAAGAAGGGAAGTACCACAGCTTTCCCTCTCTGCCACCCTTCTCTGTTTGAGACTGTGTGTTTTTCTCAATACTGCAAAGGGCAAGGGAACATCATTTGGCTCCCAGGGGCACTGAAGTGACTGTAGGTCAACCCTGCCTCTGAACTGTTGCAAAGGTACAGGTGGAGAGAATGCAATAAACATAACTTCAGACTTCTGAAAAAAAAAAAAAAAAGTAGATATCCTTTACCCACAGTTTATATGGATCTACAGTATTTCAACAAAAGCTGATGATGTTCAGGCCATGAAAACGAACACTATCACCTATGTTGAAAAAGCTGTATGTCCAACAGGCTGATTGATCATGTGAATGATAAGTCTTGGGGAAGGGGGAGGGGAGCTTGAAAACACAGCAAAATTTTTTCTTGCGATACTATATAATGGAAGTTCAATTTAAAAAAAAAATAATCTCATTGCAAAGAATGTGATGCATCTGACTGTTTTCAATAAAGAAACATAGAACATTTGTTTACATTTAAAGTATTTAGCAGAGGTAGTAGCGGCAATAATACTTCAGAAACACTTGAGTGCGAACTGATTCATCAGAATCAAAACAGTGAAGCACATCCAGTGAACCCATCTGACTATGTTATTTTTCTGCAGCTAACAAGGAGAGAGCAATCAGCTATCAGCCTTAACTGGGTCTGGCCTGCAGCAGGAACATGAAAGCATTCCCTTTTCTCACATTGACACTTTAAGCCCATCCCAAGGATCTATTCCTTTTTGTAACAACACATAAAACATGTGCATCTATGAAAAGATTCTGATAGTTTGCCCAAGTAAGGTAAGACAAGTATAAAAATTTCAACCAACAGTACCAAAGATGCTCTTATAATCACATCAAGCAGAATCCTTTTTGCATAGGAAAGACTAAAATATTTACTGTACATGCCATTCTAAGTAATTATTCAAAAAAGCTACTGTATCTGTTCAGAAGATAAATTCAGAAAATCCCTCAAAGCAGTTATTCACAGAAGTATGATAGTCTATATCCAGATCAGCATCCTGACAACTCTGTCAGGATCCATGCTTCCATGTTTTATCAGTACTGGATCCAAATGAAAAAGCTCAGATTCCAGGGAGGACTGAATTGAACAGGATAATGTTTCTGATAGATCTAAGTAGACATTTTGGGTCTTGCTGAAACAAGTCCCAAAGCTATAAAGGAATATTTATCAAAGCTGTACACAGCAGAGCCCAAAGAAAACTGCTTGGGATCCCATTTGCCTCATTCATCAGAAATGTGAGAGAAGGTGATGAAGGAAGAACAAGCTATTCTAGAGTTACTTCTAACTACAGGTCTCATCTTGGAGCTCAAGCTTAAAACAACTGTGAAGCATTAGACTGGAGGAAAAGACCACTTTAGTAATTTACTTGGAAAAGAGTAATTTTGCTTCCTACCCCTAGTAAGAGACAAAAAGACAGAAAGCACCCAAAGTGGCCTGCTGTCTATACTTTTGCATTAAGTATGCATGGTGCTACAAGAACTTCAAGAGGTTATTCTCCTGCCTTTGCAATACCTCCTACTACTTGATGCTCCTGATGGAGCTGTACGTTCATGAATATCTTGTAATTTTTTTTTCCCCTTCAGGTACATAATTACTTTAGTGTACAGAACTTAACAGGATAATCCTGTGGTTAACATATGTAAGGACACTACATTTTAAAAGAAATAATTCTTCCTTCTCTGAGTGTTCATCCATATGGATATTCAAAATACTGACAATTCCCCCTTTCTTCTTGTTACCAGCAAGTAAGGCAGAGTCTTCAGAACACTTTCACAGTCATCGTTTGTCTATCAAGGCCAGGTGGAGATTTTCCTAGAATTTGTGATGCCCACCTGCCAAACCTATTCAAATTCTCCAGAATCATGTCTTAAGACTGAGAAATCCTGACTCCCTCTAGATTACAGTGAACAGATGAGTTTTAGAATCAAGGTACATCTAAGCAGTGTGCTGTTGGCTTAACTGTTTAACAGAGCTCAAACAATACACAGATCTATGGCAACTAGTGTATTTTCAAACATGCAACAAAAATCCAGACTAACAATTCAGATCCAAGATTCTCAATCTAGTTAAACAATCTCAATTTTGCTACTGGTTATTCTGTTCACCTGCAACCTGAGCTTTCCCTTTGGGATGAGACCTCTGCCTTCAAGGACTCTGTGATATGTACAGCAATTTAGGTTTGATACTTTGGATATTTTATTTATTGTTCTTACAAGTAAAACTGAAGACTTAATATTCTTGCTTCACATTCTGACACCCTAGAAAGGAGCTTGTGAGCAGACCCCTCTGTGTATCCAAAGTAATGTCAGTACTCTTCCACTAGATATAAAGTTTTGATTTCTCAGACAATGACTTCAGAAAAGATGAATCATAGAATCATAGAAACATAGAACCATCAAATAGTTAGGGCTGGAAGGGACCTTAAAGATCATTGAGTTCCAACCCCCCTGCCAAGGCAGGGACACCCTCCACTAGACCAGGTTGCTCAAAGCCTCATCCAGCCTGGCCTTGAACACCTCCAGGGATGGGGCATCCACAGCTTCCCTGGGCAACCTGTTCCAGTGCCTCACCACCCTCACAGTAAAAAATTTCTTCCTAATATCTAATCTAAATCTACCCTCTGTCAGCTTAAAACTGTTACCCCTCGTCCCATCACTATACTCCCTGATAAAGAGTGCCTCCCCATCTTTCCTGTAGGCCCCCTTCAGGTACAGGAAGGCTGTTATAAGGTTTCCCTGGATCCTTCTCTTCTCCAGGCTGAACAACCCCAACTCTCTCAGCCTGTCCTCATATGGGAGGTGCTCCAGCCCTCTGACCATCTTCGTGGCCTTCCTCTGGACCTGCTCCAACAGGTCCATGTTCTTCCTGTGCTGAGGCCTCCAGAGTTGGATGCAGTACACCAGGTGGGGTCTCATGAGAGCAGAGTAGCAAGGAGTGCTGGTCACACTTCTTTTAATGCAGTCCAGGACACAGATGGCTTTCTGGGCTGCAAGCACACATTGCCAGGTCATGTATCAACCAACACGTCCAAGTCCTGCCCCTCAGGGCTGCTCTCAATCCATTCTCCACCCAACCTGTATTTGTGCTTGGGATTGCCTCGCCCCAGGTGCAGGACCTTGCACTTGGGCTTGTTAAATTTAATGAGGTTTGCATTGGCCCACCTCTCAAGCCTGTCAAGGTCCCTCTGGATGGCATCCCTTCCCTCGTGTGTCCACCACACAGCTTGGTGTCATCAGCAAACTTGCTGAGGGTGCACCCAATCCCACTGTCCATGTCTCTGACAAAGATGTTAAACAACAGTGGTCCCAGTACCGACCCCTGCGGAACACCACTTGTCACCGGTCTCCACTTGGACATTGAGCCACTGACCACAACTCTCTGAGTGTGGCCATCCAGCCAATTCCTTATCCAGCGAGTGGTCCTTCTGTCAAATCCATGTCCCTCCAATTTAGAGACAAGGATGTCATGTGGGACTGTGTCAAAGGCTTTGCACAAGTCCAGGTAGATGATGCCAGTCGCTCTTCCATTATCCACCAGTGCTGCAACCCCACCATAGAAGGCCACCAAATTTGTCAGGCACAATTTGCCCTTAGTGAAGCTGTGCTGGCTGCCACCAATCACCTCCTTATTTTCCATGTGTCTTCGCATAGTTTCCAGGAGGATCTGCTTCATTATGTTGCTGGGCACCAAGGTGAGATTGAGCAGCCTGTCGTTTCCTGGGGCTTCCTTATTTCCTTTTTTAAAAATGGGGGTTATGTTTCCCCTTGTCCAGTCAGCATAATCTGCAACTTTCACTCAGTATAGCCTGTAAGTTTTCCACCTCTCCTTTCTCAGTACTTAAGTGCAACAAGTTGAGTATTGCAAAGTTTCTCGTATTCTCAGGGAAGGCAAGAGATTGAATATTTACGGCAAGAACATTCAAGACAGAAATGCAATACCAAAAGTTTATATTCATGTTCTAATTATCTACCACAAAAAAACCAGACATTTACTTTTACTGTTAATCTTTCAGATATGTTAAAATCTCATTGCAATGTTTATACTACAGAATGAGCACTTCTCTCAGAAAAAGATCCAAGCAAAGTTTCAAAAAAGTGATGTAAACACTGCAGGAAATAAACCAGTGAAAATGAGAGCTAAGCACTTCAGTAGCCACTGCTGTGGCTCAGTGGTCCTGATTTTCTTGTGATGGGAACAAATAGTGTGGGAAAAGTTCAGACTTAAATGCAACTAAGTACTGTTAAAGATGGATATTAAAATATGAATTCTTTGGTAACTCACATGAACTGCTCTGAGTTCACTTGTGCACTATTTCAAATCGAGCTATTCTGAAACAATGAAGTGTGTCAAAATTAAGGGTTCTGCTAGGCTTGCCAGCTTAGATTCTATGCTGGTATTTTTGAAACTGGTGACAGGGATGGGGGGAGAAAAAAAAAAAAAAAGAGTTGAGTCACCGCCCAGATGATTCAGGAGACAACAAGGCACAACAGAGACAGGCAGGAAGAAGGCAATAGCATAGGATGGACATGGAAGTGCTGGGGATGTGACAGATGAGAGGTACAAAAAGGGAAGGGGTACAGCTGGCATCAAGGAAGCAGGACATATCTGTCTGTAAAACAGGGGAGAGCAGTGGCAATGATACTCATTCCAATAACTCTAAAATAGTTCTGTAGTTGAAGCTTTACATACATATTATACGATTGAACCACAGGAATTAGAGTAGAAATTGTGATTTACTAATATTGATATTTTAATTTTTAATGTTTTCACAAATGAATTACATACTGATTTTCCTGAAGGAAAACTAGAACACAGCATGTCATAAGCACTTCTACTGGAGATATGTGGTATGCTGGCTATCAATAACTCAGTTCATAATGAAATGATACAACTAAATTTAGAACCTTACTGCATAAGAGATGAAGAATCTGAAGTAACACACATGTACTTTGACTCCCAGCACATTCTAGTCACCCAGATCTCACAATTTTTCAAGTGCAACTTTCTCGCCTCTGTATCACCTGCATTACAGACTACATATTGAGCAGCCTGGTTAGTATCCCCTCATTCCCTGCCTGCCTCCCCCTTAACTTATTTTCAAACAGGCTGAGAAATTATTGAAGGAGTAGAAAATCTTATATCCTCCTATGTTCTGTGAGGGCAGAAATAGTGGGGAACAAGACACAAGAGACAAAACAACAGCACGGAGCTGAGAGAGCTTTCTTAAAAATATATATTCACATACATGTAAGTCATAGAACAGAATGTGCTGAAAGAGCTAATCTAGGTATTGCCTGACTTAACATGGAAGGGAAAACCTCTGAAAACATGTAAACATGACACTTGATATTACAGGTGAAACTCAAATTATTTTTTTAATGTAAATTTACTTCGCAGTCCTTTTATCATGACTGAACCCAACAAGTCAAATAAAAAAGATCAAGTTTAATAAAAATATAACTGTTTTGTGCATCAACATGAGTTCAGACAACTTGACATTTTGTGGCAGTTAAGATTCACTTAAAATACTTACCAAATGTAATCTCTCCTTTTTCTTCTTCGTCTACAGCTCTAAAAAGATGCGTAACATTAATCTGTGACACACCCATGGCAGTCTTCAGAATATAAGCTAAATCCTCTTCTGTTATAGTTCCATTTTCTGACTGGTACAGCTATGAATCAAGACAGCAAGACAAATCATTGCAAAGCTGAATGCAAACTCCTATAAACAGCACCACACAAAGAAGTTAGACAGAATTAAAATTTGGTACTGGAAATTTTAGTTGCTCTCAGATTGTTGTGATCTACTAAGGATTTCTGTTTAGTTTGGGAAAAAGATAGAATTGAGTATTAGTTGACCTGTGTACGCTTAGAAATAAAGCTTGCTATATTCAGAAAAAACACGTTTTGTGGATATGTAACTGAAAATAACTTTTAGTCTATTGAGCTACATTTTCAAACTCCAAGAGTCCATGGAATCAGGAGATACATTTACGTCAGCCTAGAGCTGAAACCATTGCCACTTGGTCAGATGTCAAACTCAAGACAAGGCCAAGTTCCTTTGACCAACATCCAACTGATTCAACAACCACTTTGCATAAAATGTCTACATCTAAATGGTGTTGTATTAATCAGGAGAATCCTACCCCATAAGGTGATGGGCCTATAACTTTCTACAAATACTTATTCTAGAAAATAATAATTTGCATATTCTTATGTCCTGAAGCAAAGAGTTTCCTCACAAGAGTTAGCTTTACTACTGACAGGAGATTGATAACTAAAAATAATTGTACATAGTCTAATTCTATCTTGTTTTACTGTGAAAAAAAGGATCCGAGTATTTCAGAATATCTGTATCAAATACAACTGCTTTATACTTTCTAAAATAACTCAATTTACCTGTGCAATAGAAATTGAGACAGAAGAGTTTTTGAAACATCCTTGTCTCATTTTCAAGCATGACAGCACTGTAACTACTGAACCATATAAAAAAATGCTATTTTTGAAACTTCCTTTTAGTTCTTCTACATCATTGAGAAGGTGAAAAAAACTGTTAAGATTAAAGAAAACAGGCATAAGGATGTATTTTCCACACAAGCAGAAATTGCTGTCATGAGACAGCACACCTCAATGCAATAAAAAACGTCAGTGGAATAAAAAAAAAAAAAAAAAAAAAATTGAAGTCCCATGGAAGACAACATTCATGCTCAAACCAGGAACCTTGCCTTTTCCCCTCTAGCAGCTAACACACACTGCTTCACATGGAGTAGAGGCAAGGACAAGACACTTGTTTAATAAAACCTGCTACACTTTCACAGATCAAGTAGTCAGAAGGTGATGCTTGATGGTAAGGGTCACAAGTGTCATATTGGCAAGATTTAAAACACCCTTTTGTTTCCTTAGCAATTAGGAAGGGAGGACGCATAACACACTGGAGTGCTGCTCTTAGACTTTATTGCCATAATTCCCCCTTCTCTTTTAATTGCCCACTGCTTTAGACCTCTGGTGGCTCAGTAACTTGTATTTCTCAAGGTCTTCAGCCATATACTAAACACATCCACTTCGAACACTTGTTCTCCTATGTGAAATGTTGCACTTTATCCACCAAAACAAATAACAAAGTGCTTTGCAAAAAGTAGCACGTGGCAGAGGACAGCACCTGTTCAAAGTCACACATTCACAAACTGTCTAGATCCTTCAATGGCTCCCAATAAGTTGTATGAATATCTTACTGTACACCAACCCAGGGCAGGGGGGGGAACAAGAAAGGGCAGAAACCTTTCTGCTTTTCCCTCAGAAGTAGCAATAAGTAACAGCAGCTATTAGAGGCAGACTTTCCCCAGTATTTGTAGGAACTGAGTATTTTTGTTCCTTCCTGCTTTGTCAAATTTGTTTGATACTGGCCAAAGGGTAAGAATGATAGATGTGAACGCTAAGCATTCACAGAAGTGTGCAGGTATGCAACCTGAAAACAACTACTCAGAAAATAAGGCTGCCATGTAATACCATGCAATTGAATGCTCTCAAACTCCATGAATTCACCAGTGATGACAGCACCAAGAGTTAGCACTCTTCAGTTTCAGGAACACTAAAGACCACGTGAGTTCGAGGCAAAGGGAAAAGACGATGCAGGATGCAGCAGAGTTTGCATGTGGAAATACGAATACTAAAAATATAATTAAAAAGGAATAAATCAAGGTGTCAGACAAACCCACCAAAATGGCAAACATTAAACAATCTGCTGCTGTTACTTTCCCAAAAAGCCTGCATTAACTATCTATGCAGATGCTACAACAAACCACTGAGGCTAGAGATCAGGAGCACTACTGGGAAGCATGAAGTCTGGGCAGAGATTGCAGGACCAACACAGAAAGATGGTAAGACCAAGAGGGAAGAAAATCTCATCAAGAAGATAAAAGGGGTTAAAAAAAACCTCTATTAATGTGTAGGAAAAGTTTTAAAAAATTTTATTAACTTGAAAAATAAGATTTGATTGACACATTATAGAAGTAGTAAGCACAACTCATTAGCCTTAAGTTTAGAGGAATCAATACAAAGGACTTCAGGTTTGAGATGAAATGTGCTGAAAAAGATTCTACCAGAGTTCCACAGAGAACAATTTCCAACTGCAACCTTTCATAATTTTACATAACTTGAACTTGCATTGCATTCCCTCTGAACGTGACCTCTTAATCTAACTTTCCATTAATGTTATTTTACAATGTAATTAAGTATTAAAAGGGCATGTGAAACAAGCTTCTGTTAAGTCTAATGGCAGTATTAATAATTAAAAAAAAAAAAAAAAAAAACCAAAAAATGAACTACATAGAGGAAGAAAACGCTGCTTACCTGAAATGCCAGCTTAATTGTTTCCAGAGTTTTAGATGGCTTACAGACAACTGACAGAGCAATGACAAATTCCCGAATGTCAATCATGCCATCTTCATTCTGGGAAGGAAAACCTCACCTCAAAATACTGCAATTTGTCTGAGAACTTTCATAAATAACTAATGCTTGTAAAGATGTAGAATATTCAGAAAAATCATTACATATGCCACTGCAAATAAAGTCTCACTGAAATGGAATTACTTCAGGGCAAGAGTGTGGGTTATCAAAGCTCTGCAGGCCCTTTTCAGAGTCTCAGAAATCATAATTCCAAGATTCTTGGAAGACAGTGCTGCTACTGTCACCCTTTACTTGCATATTTAAGGTTTTAACGTTAAACCACCTGAATCACTGGGTAGAAATTAAAATTAGAAAACCAGAGGGCAAGGTAGCCTAATTTAAGCCCTGAATACGTGACATCTACTCTTTGGTCTAAGAGAGAACTCTACGGACATATCCACCTCCTGGTCCAAACAACACCTCATCCAGACAAAGATAATAGTCATTTTCCCATCCTGACTGATTGCCAGAGGAACGAAAAATTGGCTCATTTGCCAAGTTCCTAGGTCCTTCAGGTTTCAGGCATCCTAGAAGAACAAGCGATTTATTTACAAGGTAAGTGAAATATCATCTAATAGGCAATGAATTCAGTTGCAACATGCAGCAGCAGCGGAGGTTTAGCCTGAGCCCATCTTTCTTCCTCTTCATATTTTGCATCTAGAAAGAAAATCAGTTTTGTTCAACAGACACTCCTTTTAACTTCTACCTGAATGAATGCTTTATTTAGTTGATGATAGGTGCTCCAACCTTGCTGAAAGGGAAATGCAGCAGGCAAATACTGTGGTAAAATACTCGAAAGCATTTAGCACTGGCCCAAATCAAACCTCACTGAATTCAACTGGAACAGAATTAGGCTAGAGTGGAGTTAACTAGAAATAGTACAATTTTTAAACAGACGCTGTTTCTTACCTCATCAAAAAGGGCAAACATACTTTCTAACGTGTGAGAAACTGGAAATTCCAAGTACGCTGAAAATTCTTTAAGATCAACCTTTTCTTTTTTCATTTTCATGGCACTTGCAGCGTATTTATCGAGATCATCTTCAAGTGTTTCTGGCTTCAGCCTAGAAGGTATATTATTTTTGCACATTTAAAAAATTTTTTAAAAAATTTTAAATGGTTTTAAAATACAAATTTCAGTATTACAAATGAAGCAGTAGATGATAATGGTGTCAAACATTACAAAATCTAGAATCAGAATTACTAAGCAACTTTATAATAAGATGTATTCCTGCAATTTTAAGGCTCCCATTACTTCTTGAAAGGTATTAGAAATTACTAGAGGACTTAGGAACCCTGGCCAAAACTTGTGTCCTTTATTCTACCTTGATTATAAGCGGTATGTATGAGTAGTTCAACATGAACAAGAACTAGAACATGAACGCAGTCCAGAATGAGCTAATAAGAAATATCTGGCATGGAGAACTAGCTGGGATTTACATCATCTGAATATGACTGTATTGCAGGACAGTATGTAAACCAACTACAATTCCAAATTGACTAATGTAACTGAACGGGAAAGACCTGATGCATCTTGCCTAAAAGAAATCGGGGATTACATAATAGCGATTATACTGTTAATCCTGTTTGTCAGTACTCATTTTTCACATTCAGTCCAGAGTTGGACATTGTTACAGGGTGACTCAAACCAAGTTATAGCAGTTAACACAGCTACAGAAATTCCCTTAGTCTGTCTGATTGCAAAAACAGATTTTGACTGATAAATGAACAGCTTTATATTTATGCAGATACCGACTGCATGTTGGTGGGGTTTTTTTGCCAAGTCAAGCTTCTTGTTTTCACTTTGTGAAATTAAGTCTTACTACGAAGATAACAAATAGTGCTGCAGGTATGTGGGAAAAAGTAAATTTCCTCCCTAATAAAACATCAACTAAGTCCTGATAAGCAGGTTTCCTCTAAACTGACTTAGGGTAATGTAGGCATTCAAACTTCCCAGTCTGAAAACAAAATAATCCAATAAAGTCTGCTACAATATTCTTCTGCAGTTGTGTGTTTTTGCCACTACAGACAAGAAAAAGCAGTTATTTAGAGAACTCACAAGCTCACACCAGAATTGTTCCCAGACTGCAGCTGGGACTCCTCAGCAGCTTCCTCTCAGTGACAAGAATGAATAAAATACTTAAAATCAGCATTCTCAGGAGCTTCTGAAAAAAGATAAGAGCATTTCTGACAGAAGGATTATCTGGTATGTCAGCTCCAGACCTTGTTTGCTTGCTGAAATGACCCTTCCTAAAAATCACTGTTTTTAAGTAAAAACACGACTACTATGCTGTCTGCCATTACCTAAACTGACTTACCAAAAATATACTAACTAACGAAAGCTAAGCCCTACCTTTCTGAATTATAAGACCTGAACATGCAAGAATTCTTCTAGAGACCCATGGCCCCTACAGAACATTCTTATGTTCTCCATTCTGGCATTAAAGCACCTATCTTAAGTTTTGGTCCTAGACGGTATAAAGAGAGCAGCAAAACATCCCTCTGCAAACATTCATTTTCCATGATCAAGTAGAGAACTATCAGGAACAATGAGAAAGGGAATCCATGGAGGATCTGAGAGGCACATAGAACTCAGCTTCTCACATGCAGGATTATATATGAGAAGTATCCACAGATCATACAGCCCCACTGCAGTAGCCAAAATGGATTTTAACTGTAAGATTATGACAGCTGGCATACAAATCCTCCCTTGAGATAAAACACCATTGACACAGAATATGCAGTCTAACATCTGTCTCTAAATCAGAGATATTTGATTTGCAACGAATCGACTCAAAATTCACCTTTACAGCTGAGTGCTCATTTGAACAGCAGTATTCAAGACTTGTGAGATGTCCTCTTCACCAGTCAATGAAGTCCGAAAAGCTAAAAAGTTTGAAGGCAAAACCTTGTACGGAAAGTAACATGGCTTACCACAAATCTTAAAGTCATCTTGTGGTTTGGGTTATAGAAATACAGAAAGAGATGCGAGCCAACCTCAAAAAGAGTACATAGATTAGTGAGACAAACTTATTGCTGCAGCTTGAGTATGACTGCATATGACTTGAGTATGACTTCTGGTAATCCAAGGTGGGCTCACTTCCTCTAGCTCCTTCAGAACCAGAAAGTAAGTGATGTGTGGATGATCATGACCTACTATGCTGAAGCCTTTTGAAGCCAAGTGTTCCAAATCCCACAAGAAGCTCTGAACCAATGTGAAATGGCTTGAATATCTCAATTCATTTAAAATTGTTACTTTTATACCAATGGAGGCTATAAAAGATAGAAAGCCAACAGTGGATGTCTTTGCTCATGAAATCATGCTTGTTTGCCTACTGGCTTCTATGCAGGATCTAGGCTTTACAATACAGAACATTATTTGCTGTTGTAGTGTTTTGCTTCATTTTTCAGGCCAGTGCACACTGAAGACAACAGAGTCCTTCCCGAGTCCCTGAAGATGGAAAGGACGCTTTTCAAGATATAACAGCACTGAACATTAAATCCTTCATAGCAGACTTCACAAGGAAAGCCAGATCCCTGATGGCGGCATATTTTCAGTATAATTACCACTATTTTTAACAAGTGAGAAGTCTTCTTAAAGCTAGTTTTAGCTGCATTTGACAATTTGAAAACAAACTCCTTTCTTGCATGATGGGAACCTGACAAAAAACTTCTAGTGTGTCTCAGAGCTGGAAGTTGCAAAAGAACAGCTGGATCTTGTAGCTAGCTACTGTAAACTGCAAGCTCAGAGAAAGATGCCCTAAGCCAGAAAAGCACAATACCTTCAGTTTTATATCTGCTGACGTACGTCTGTGCAACTTTTTGTCATAATGGAGAAAGGCTACTGAAAAGCTGCAAAACTGACCTTCCAAATACTCTGGCACAACCTGCCTTGATCCATGCAGCAGAGGCTACCATGGTTGGTGTGCTATGTTAAGCCTGATCTGTGATCACAAATGCAGATGGACAAAATCCTCCAGAGGTATTTTCTTGCTACAGATGATCTCTGAACACTGTGAAGTCATAGCACTGTTAGTTAGCTGTGAGGTTTTATTGCTTTGGGGATAAGCAAACAGATGATCCTTAATCTGGCTAGCAGTTTGATGACGCTATCATATTCCACCCCCCCCCCCAAGAAATGCAGAAGGCCTGGACCACTTACTTGAGCAAAATTTCAGGTTACAGCAAGACCTGACTTTATAAACATCATCTAACAATAAGCAGAACACAGTCACTAAAAAAATAATTCTACTTTGGATTGCAATATGTGCTACATTTGGCTTTTTTTTTTTTTTAAGAAAGGAGAGATATCTATAATTTTCAGAAAATAAAACCATTAAAACTGAGAATACTCACAACTAAAAAAAATTAGAAAGTCATTTGACTGAAAACTGGGAATTCTATAAAGAGCTACTGATGGCCAAAAAGACAGGGTTCCATAAGAAAGGTGAAGAACAATTAAGGCTTGAAGGTCCTTCTAGTTCATGGGCAAAGTGAACACAAGAATTAGAATGAACAGAAGTTTGAGACAATAGGATCAAATCAATTCAAATCGGAACTTAAGGATCTCCTTGCAGACAACTACACTAAAGCAGCTCATAAAAAATATCTCATTAAAAAATGGAGATGAGACTTGATTATACTGTATTAACACTTTCTGAAGAAGAAGATACCCAAAGACTTCTTTAATAAGGCACAAAATCCAAACAAGCTTCAATGTCTGTAACATGGTAACAGACCCAGTCAAAGTACAAACAGGGAATCACTTTAAATAGTGGGACAATTAATTGTGGAATAAATCATCAAATGAAGCAGAGGATTTACAACATATGAAAGCTACAATAAAGACAGCATATAGCTTATGCATCATCAGCTCAGTGGTCACACATAGAATATCAGGCTCAATAGAAGCATAACCTCTTGAGGACTAATGAATGCATAATTGATGACTATGATCAATTGACCTCATTGATACAGCAGTCATTCTACCACAGAGTTCAGTATGAGGCAGCTGAGTTTCAGCCAGCTGTGACCTGGCAGCTGTATAGCTTTGTTAACAGAGCCCAGGCTCTTCATTAGATGAAGCATGAGAACTCATTGCTATGGCTGCATGGCTACTGGACTGGATCCCAGCCAGCTGAGCACAGACTACGCACATTTTACGGACAATGTTAATGAATCCTGTAGATACATAATGTGAACAGAAATAACTCTCCACTGTAGCAAACTGAGGAATAACTTGCTTTCATAGAATCTAAACCAAAAACAAGTTTGTATTTGCCTTACTATAAAAAAATCTTGAATTTAAAACTGGATTTTACCTGGAAGGTATGTTATCGCTCAAAAACTAGTATTAAGACTAGATACAAAATCAATGGCATAAAATTTACTGTTCCAGTTATTCAGGGATGCGACTGGATGATCTTAATTCCTCCCTGGCCTCAAAACCTTTGAATAAACAGCAAAATGACTGCATTGCCATCAAACATGCATTAGAGATGAAGTCATATTACAATCTTTATCCAGTTGGGCCAGCAAAATACCATCATGATAGCCTTCTTACTGGCACATATCCAAATTAAGACAGGATAATATTTCATCAATGTAAAATTGCTCAAACCAGATAAAGAACTTTTGGGTTGTGGGGAATGTTACTCACAGATGCAGGTAATTGTTTTAGAAGCCAAAATACAAACCCAGAAAAGCATCATTTGAAGGAACAGCTTTAAATTTAGCAGACAGAAACCAGACAATTTAACAAGAGGATTAAACTGAATACCGGGATTAACAACTGTATAATAAGAGGTGGGTGGTTTTTTGGCTTGTTTTTTTGTGTTTAGAGGTTTTTTTGTTTTGGTTTGGGTTTTTTTGTTGTTTTTTTTTTTTTTTTTTCTTCGTACTGTAAATTTAGAGCCTTTGGAACAAAAAAAAGAATATTTTTTTTCCTCTTAGAAGTCTCTGCTACCCTACTGGAAGACTTTACAGATGGAGGTCCTGACAATGAATTAATATACACTTGTCATCTGAATGCATAATGTATGGTGTCCTACATTCCTTATTCTCTGAAAGATCCTTCTCTTCTTTTCATTTATGTACACAAGCTGGAAGATGAAGCAAAAATTAGTGAAAGGAAATAAAGTATAGAGCATAGTTTTGTGTTTCCATTCTATACAGTCAGGTGAGGAGACAAAAAATGGAAAAGGGAGTTTGTATATTAAAGCAGTTAATAGGATGAGGCTGTGTCCTCATCTTAGTTTGTGGTTGTTCAATAGGATGAGAGGAGAAACAGGAGAAAATTGGAAAATAGAAGCAACAATTTCTACTATTTGTTTTATGTGAAGTCTTTCACTGTTTGCTGAAGCTTTTCTGAAAGGTAAAGCCAGAAGGAACTGAAGCCATGAGAAGAGAAAAGAGGTGAGCCACACTGCATATACTAAGCTACAGTTTCATTAGAAAGTCCATCTAACAGTAACCTACTCAAAAGATCAACCATTTCTTTGTGCTTCTTGGGAAAGGGTGACCCCTCTGCCCTCACTGTTATACCATTAATCCAGCCACAAGACTGCTATAGAAGCACTGTTCTTCCTTCATAGATGTCACAAGAAAGGGCAAGTGACTCTTAACTATATCAAATATTAGTAACTCCACAGTACTCCTGACCCTCTTCAGGTGTCTTCCAGTTTTGTTCAGGAATGAACACTTCAGACACACTCTGCTCATTTGTCAGACTGTGAAAATATGAATTTTACAGCCTACTCTACTCATTAGGAACTAGGGGTGCTGCTTGCAAGTACAGAACTATTGGTTTAGTTTTATATTAGCGTTTCCCCAATTGTAATATGACAAAATTCCATATATATTAATAAATGTAGTATTATATGAGGGGGAAACTATATAAACAGAGTTACATAATAAAGATGCACCTTATATATAAATATTGTATGTGCTCACCCAAGGCTCCTCACAAGCTTTGCAAATTCTAAAAGACATGTGTCTGAAGGCAGACGAAGTTGTCCTTCAGCCAAAGCCAGCTGACAGTCTTCAAATGTATAGTCTGTCACTGAAACTCCCAATGCCCTTGAATAAACCAAAGAAACATAGTAAGCAAGATAGTCTAAGAAAACTAAACAGAATCACTACTTTTTTTAATAAATCAAATTATGCTCTCTCTGAGGAACTATAAGGAAAAGCCCGTAAAAGAAAGTTCACATACCACAAATTAAATATGGTACTATACCCATTGCAGAAACTTTACAAGTACATGAAAATATAAAAGAACACAAGGGAAAAATTAGGCAGTGCATAGGACTTTCAAATTCCTTAATGTTTTCATAGAAATGAATAAAAAGGGTTTCAAAATTATTACTCTAAACAAAAAGTATTCAGTAATAATTATGTTAAATATTGTGTTATTAATAGACTAACATACTAATAAATAATCATCCAAGCAGAACAACTATTACCTTCAGGTAATATGAAAATTATACAACAGACAACACTTCTCTGTAAAGAATGTCTAGAAAAAAGCATCAAAGCAAGAAGAGTTAAACCCCAAGGAAATACAAGTTATTTTTAAGTGTATGACATAAGAAAGGTAGAAGAAAAAGTACTCCCAAGTTTTCATATGCCAGACAATTAAGTACTCATTTTTGCTTTACTTCCAACTTGATGCTCTATAGTAAGAGCAGCGCCAAAAGATACTTCAAGGAAATCCTGGTATTGTAGTTGCACTGCATTTGCTGTGACAAAATTGACAGAAAGACATTTTAGTTTGGAAGAGGCCTTTAAGAATTCAGTGTACAAACATAAGATGCAATTTAGAAAGCAAACACTGCTCCATAGGAGTTACTCATCTGCCATGTTTTCCATCTTACTTATATTAGTATGGAATGTTATCTCCTTTGTGCAGCCTTTCCTAGTTTCATGAAGTTCTCACTTTTTTTTTCTTGACTTACCTTCATTCTTTTCATCTACAGGTTTTTCTGTCTTACTACTAACCACCTTTTTCATCTGTGAAGTTAATCTACAAGAATGGCAAAACTGATACAAAAGCCCGAGGCACGCCACAGTCACTTTGGACTTGAAGAAAACTTTGCATTCAATTCTATACTTTATTAGGGACAGTTTGATCTGCAATAGCAGTTACCTGTCATGCAATGACCACTTAATTTCTGTTAAGTAGCCTCTTCCCCAGAACCTCTTTACAAGGCCTTTGAATGCCAGTATAAATAACATAAGCCAGTTCTCTTTTATGCACCGATTAATTGTCAAACTTCAGGATGATAATACATTAGTGATACATGTACTTAATGTTAAAGCTACCAATCAGAGTTTCTCCTCTCTAAGGCTGAGCAAGTCAAACATTCTGGAAAAACACATCACTAATAGATGATATTCAAGCTCAAAAGTACCAAATATGTTAAAAAATTAGATACTATTTATAAGCTACTTCTGAATAAAACAAGGACATACAGGGTAGTGATTCTGGATGAACAGCCTCCTCCTTGCAAGAAGAAACAAGACAGGAAGGAACAAAAGGAAAAAGCGAAGTAAACTAAAGAGATACAGCTACATAGAAAAGGCATCTTAAAATCCTGCAGACTGTTGAAGGCTAGATTGCCTCATATGGGTGATCCTAAGCAATTAAATTCAGTTCCTCCAATTTTGTACTTCCTGATCTGCTCCTGTTTCATCACTCTATTCCTCCTATGAAGAGTGTCCTAGTAGTACATGCAAATCAGTAAACCACCTTAAAGGAATGGGCAAGAGGTTCTTGTGATACCATATTTCATCCCACAGACCTACGGTTAACATAGTAATGAATGTTGTGTAAAATCCAGATTAAAAACTCCCCCATGCTGTGTGGATTTAAACCCATTTCCAAGTTCCACCTGACTTACAGATCAGGTATTGCAGGTCTTGTCAATACTTACATGGTATTCAATATAGCATTGTATTATACAATATGAAATCACTGGTATTAAATAATACAAAAATCAGTTTTCCTTGGAAGAAGAAAAAGGGGTGGATGAAAGGAGAGTTTATCCTGCCAGTTTAGATTACTTCCTATTCCCTTCTTTTGCACTGTGTGCACTCTAGATCATCCTTATGAACTTCCCTGTCAACTGTCAGTGAAAGAGCTGAACTCCTAGGGTAGCAAGACACACTATAAGCAGCACTACCCAGAGTGGCTTACATAAAAGAATGTGGTATTAACCAAAGATCTTGCCCAGCCAGGCACATTACACCAAACTTCATCACAAGGCAACAGTAGGTACAGCACACAACAGAAATAGAGGAACTTATGGGCGATCACCTGAAGCATAGGGCAACTGCACAGAAAAGAGGATGCTGGTTAAAAATAAGTTAAAAGAAGAAACCGAAAGGGCAAAGTGTTCATTTGTGGTAGAAAAGAACACACCATATTATGGAATCAGAAAAAGTGACAAGACACTCACCAAAAAGATTCTGAAAGGACAAAAAAAAAAATCCAGTATGATTCAGCAACTGATTAAAGGTGGCAATTAGAAAATACTTTTATTTTTAAAAAACATGTTCTCTCAAGGAAAATGGACAGACAAGTTAAAACATAACTTTAAGGTAGCAAGCCAAAGCAAGAAACAATAAAACTAAAAGCTAGAAGCTTTTCAAACACATCAAAAGGGAGATGACTAAGAAAGATCAGGCCACTCCACCTGGAGGGAGGGTAGAAACCTGACTGACTGCCACCCCAGAACCAATGCCAGATTTATACAACTTCTCCTAAATAATGGTCTCCAAACATGCTGAAGGAGCCTAGCCAAAGAGCAATTAAAAAAAAACAAAACAAAATGAACCAAACAACAAACCACCAAAACCAAACTTATGATACAAAACAGATTCCAAACAAAAGCTGGGATCATCTCAGACTCAGCCAAACCACGAGGGGAAAATACAACACACACCTTTTTATAGCTGTGTACACTCCTTGCAGAAGGAGTGGTATTTGGGCCAGACTTATAGTGCTATCAATACAAGAAAATCCCACTATAATTAATGCCTGTGTGTATGCCCAGTGTCAACGTATACACAAAACAGGATTGAGAAGGATAAAAGCATCTTCTCTTGCTCACCTGTTGGCAATTTTGCAGCCTTTGTACTTCCAAAAAAAAATCAAAATTAACTGAAATGGTTATGTATATACATACTTTAAGAATTACAAAGATCAGAAGTAAAGAAAGGAAAGAAAGAACTTTCGCTCATAGTGAAGTCCAGTCATAGGACATAGCATCAACCAAGGCCAGATAAAATTAGAGTTCAAGAGGGTCCTGAGTTCAGAAAATAAATCTCAAGTTGTATAGGGCTACCAGGTTAATACAAAAGGACCTTGTTTTCAGCTCAGAATGTTGAAGAAACTGAAGCTGAGGAACATATAAAGTTCATTATTTGTGCTAAGACTTATGAATCTTTCAGTTTCTTAGAATAAAGACTGTCATGCTAGAGTTCACTATAAAGCCTGCAACTCACAGGATTTTCTACAGAACTGATTACCAAAATATTCCAACTCATCTTCAGGGCAATCTTTAAAATTTCCCTACTTCAATTCAACTGCTAGGAGAAAACCCGGTCACTTCAATTGCAGATTTGAGATGCAAATTGCAAGAGAAACCCAATGTTTTTAATAAAGTAGGAACATAACAGCTTTTCCCAGAACTTCCTTTGGAAGCATTTTTTTTTTCCTCTTTTCTTCATACTACCTCTGCTACCACAGTCAGTTAACCTGAGCCTGGCCTTTTTAATGTTCAGCAATCTTCTATGACCAGATGTGCATGTCTGGCTTGACATACCTTGAGACTTTCTCCCTCCCTCCCTCCCTCCTCTGAAATGCTGGCTATTTACCTGTCATAATATCACACCACATGAAATTCCAAAGTCAGTAAGCCATTTCCAAACTGTTGCACCAAAACACCACCAAACAAAAACCCAAAAGCCTTCTTGCAAATCCAATCTGTTACATTGAACAGTTGTACTTGTTAGCTCCTGACTTCTCATGCCAAAGAGATCCCTATGTCTAACACTTGTGCAGTCATAATAAAATTATCAACTTTCTCATTTTCTGCATACCAATCCATTACACATACAAAATTATGAACACAAAACAGAATGTAACTGCTGTAATATTATGCAAACTGAGATAAAATAGTACAGGCAATATTGTGACATTCTGAATCTATGCTTCAACAGAAACATTTTCAAAATGTTTTACATTGTTAATAAGCAGAACTCTGAAGTAATCTAGAAAATATTCCGACAGGCTGCTCAAAAAAAAAAAAAAATTCCCTTTAAAACTGATTATAATCTTTATAGGGTGCTGAAGACATTAAAAGGATAGCAACTTTGGTATTTTACTTCACTATCAGATGCTTAGGAAAAAGACATACAAAACATGGTGGACAAATAACCCCGGCTTCTGGTAGTCATCTGTATAGGAACTTCCTGAACCAGAGACTGGTTTGAACCACTGTGGTTTAGAAACATTGACAGGTCAAATGTTTTTACAGTATATCTTAGCTCTGATTAATTCATTTTATGCATCCGGTAGCAAATGGCACAATTTTGTACATGTTTTTAAAAGTATTTCCATTTACTTTTAGCTGATCTACTGTTGAGTGCTTTCTATCTCTTCTGCTACGGCAAGTAGAAGACTTGTTTACTTCCAGAATTAACTTACATTTCCAGAACACTTATTATTTTAATGACCTTCAAAACAACCCTCCACTTTCTTTCTTTCTCTCTCTCCCAAGCTGAAGAGCTTTTACCTATCGAGTCTTGGAAGGACAGGGTAGATAACTCCTTTCCTCTCCTTTAATCGTACTTTCTGACATTCTCCAAGCAAATGAAGGTCCAGTCATAAGAACCTGGAGTTCACATTAAGAATACAGTATCTCTTGATGGTTTTATTTTTAGACAGAAAAAGCAGCTGATGACAGCCGCATTTACCCATTGTGTTATGAAAATGGGTCCTGTAACTGTTGGTCCGGATCAGAACTTGTAGGCTTGTACATGACAAATTTTCACAGAGTGAAAAATAAAGTAGGTTCTCTTTGTGTTGTCAGCATTCAAAAACCTAGGTCAAGCCAGGCTGTTGCAAAATGTTACTTAACTTTTAAATAAATTATTTCTTCCTTGAGAAAATAAACTTAGCAAGAAGCTGCATAGAGTTAACACTGTTCAGTAACTACGTTTGCCTCATTGTCACACTTGCAGCATTCACAGAAATAAACGGAGTGCACAATGTAGTTATCAACTCCATTTTTGTACACGGCCTGAAACCTAAACAAATGGATGTTTCTTAACTCCAGCACTTCAATAATTCCATGTCTACTGATCCTCATGCCTTTGATGGTATAAAAATGACCAGAAAAGTCTTTAAGTTACAAGCTGAGTACTGAGCATCCAAGCAGTGCTTCTGCAGAATCACATATAAAACTTCAGACAGCATAGGCACAAACTATAGGAGTTTTTCCCAAGTTAGATTTAATTGTCCACTGAAAATACAACAACCATGAGATAGACTAGTTAGCTACTGTAAACCCACATCCTCAAGGCTATTATTCTTCAGCAACTAGTACCACCATATAACATACAATGGCAGAGACTGCATTCTGATGCTGTCCAAGCCTGCAAGAAAAAAAAAAAAAAAAAAGACATCTGATTTTGAGTATGCATAAGATGAAAAAAGGTGAACCGGACACAGAAGACTATCTGTAATATCCTTTCCATTCACCAGCATGCTGGAAAAAAAGATTAATTTCTCAAAAGCAAAAATGTAATCCTCATATGTCAAACTGATAAGAGTTACTGCTTTAACCGCATGACATGCTCCAACAAGGGGAAAGTGATCCTGGCAAGGACTTGAGAGAGAAAACATAAGGAAGACAGATGTTTCCAAGTTCCATGTCTAACACTCCGCACTTTAATTGATTTGAACATCTACTGTAAATATAAAAATGTCTTTAAAGGTTTGTGTAAGTGGAGAAGAAAATGTTATTGGAAAAACACAAACCAGACGATGACATTTTGGAATTTCTACAGGATGTCTGCCTTTCTGGGCTCACCACAACAGAAATTTCAGAATGCCTGGTTAGTATCATGTATGTAGTCACAACATTGACTTCTAACACCAAAAAGAACAGAAAAATTAAATGCTCAAATCAGGAATTCTGACAGAACTTCTGTTCCGAGGTGTTTACAGTTTTGAAAAACAAAGGGGCAAAGGTGTCCAGTTTTCCTCAGGTTTCAGTCTAAATATCTGCCATATGCATAAAAACAATGAACAAATTTGCAATATTTTACTTGGATTTTTTTCCCTAACTGTACTATCTAAATCATATTCTTCCCTGTTTTGAAGACAGTCTCTGTAAGAGAAACTAGCAAACTAAAGCAAAACAAATTGTGTTTATATGTTAGCAAGTGTCCAATAGTTCTATGTATAATTATCTAAAAAGATTACATCTGTAATTATGGGTGAGGTTACTTTAGATTTGCACGAAAAGCCTGCAGCGCAGATTTTCACAATTCACTGCCTGCACTACCATGGGGTTATTTGTGCACAAAATGAATAGTGCCAAGTACATACAACTAACCAGAAGCTGAGCTACTGACATACTAATTTCAAATAAATTTGAGTCTGAATGGATAGTAAAGTAATGAACTAACAAATCGTGTTTTGAAAAGTGGGAGTGGAAGTTACCTACTTTTTTTTTTCAAGCGGTGTTTCTATACTCTAAACAGTACTTTGATTACTTTACAGCTACCAGTTGTCTTCCAGAATAAAAGTGACAATGAAAATTAGGTGTTCAAGAATCTATTCAACAGGCAAAAGGCTACAATCCCACAATGAAAAGACACAACTAGTATTTTTTTAGGGGAAACCCCCCCCCCAAAAAAAAAAAAAAACAAACCCACAAAACAAATGAACTTTAAGTAGGTATCAGTAAATCAGAAACTACGATGCATAAAAACAATATGGAAACGTAAAGAGAGAAAAAGTTGCAACTGATGAAGCTAACAAGCATAGACTGTTTTTAAAGCATAAGGAAAAAATATAAACAATGACATAACTTATTACTAGCTGAGGACAGCGAAATTGCCAAGAGGCAAAAAAGCTGTCATACGCAATAAATACATTAGGAAACAATTAAGATGACATATCTTATAAATAAAATGAAGTACTTTCAATGCTTCAAAAGTGGTACAGATGTTTCTTTTATCACTGAAAATTTTTTAGAAATAAATACTTATGATGGCATGGTCAGACAATTACTTCCTAATAACTCCAGAAGAGCTGGAATTGAAACCTCAAGTCTACACACTGACAATTTTACAACACTGCTATAGCTCCAGTAAGTAATGAGTTAATACTTTGAAGACATAAAAAAGAAAAAAATTAAAAACATAGGCCAGAAACCTTGACACTCAACTAGAAAATATGGAGAAGAAAGAGTAAGTGATGAAATTAATAAATTAACAGATCAAAATAACCTACGTTGAGTACCGTCAGCGTAGGGTGACATTAGATCATGTACATGGAGACCAAAATGATGATTTTGCAAGCATAAGTCATACTTACAAAAGTGACCCAATGTAACATGTATCTACACAGCATGACTTACTAGCATGGTGGTTTCAGAACTGTATTAGAGCAATAAAGAACACATGAAGTGAATTCAAAGTCAAGATATCACCAAATTTTATTTATTTTAAAGAGAGAACCTGCATGGACTGTTGCCACATCTAAAAGCACTCATCACTTTGAGTGATTTGAAAGTGACTCCAAACACCCTTCCTGATAGCATGTTGCGGATGAGATCAACATTGACTAAACAGAGTAGCAGTCAGAACAAGGACAGAATGATCAAAGATGACAGACTCACTCAAACAAAATAGGTCGTATGAGAAAATCAAATGCAAAACATATTGATAGGGAGTAAGTAGGGGGCCATAGTTTAAACAGCAGATTAGATTAATCTGCACATACCTTTTGTGCAGAACAAGAAAATGATCCAAAGGAAGCATGTCTAAGCATGGAGTAACTATTCAGCAGCAGTGGCTATCCTGCATGAATAATTCCAGTTCTGATTATACAGATAATCCCCAAAACAGAGTGCTGAGTGGCTGTAACAAGATGGCACATGATTCTAGCCCAATGCTATTGAATAAATATCTGCCAATGAAAAAAAAAAGTTGACGATCATAGACATTAAAATTGTGGTAACTGCATTAAGAAATCCTTTTAGAAAGAAACTTTGGATTTTTAAAGATGCTGTAAAGCGATTAGCCACTAAGGCTTGGATCTTGCTCATCCTCCTGATAAGAACGACTCCAATGACAGGTATCACTACAAGTTACAGTTGTAGGAAGCAAATAGCCACAAGTGCAACTGAAAGGTCTGTAGAAGTTGCAAGTCTTAAATTAATTTTCTACCATGATAGTGTCCTTTAAAAAACTGAAATGTATCATCTGGATTCTTGTGGAATTCAGTGACAGATCAGTGCACAAATACTGAAACACCATCAGAAATCAGCTCATACTACATTTGAATTACTTAAAGCACAAGCTAGGTTTAGTTTAGAAAAAAAGACTGTGAAATGGGGTCCTGAACACAGCAAAAAAGGGTGCTTGCAGAACAGCAATCCTGACTAACTTCTGGTCACAATGTTCACATCAAAGAGATGACCATCCTCCACATAGTCCAGGAAAAACAAACCAGTGTGTTCATACTCAAATGGATGGTATATGGAAGCAGAAAAGATCTATGATAAAAATTGTGGGTTAGCATTTGAATGCATCTTCAAAAGTATACAATCATTGTCATCCCAGACAAGAAGGAATACAATGAAGATGTGTAGAGTGCAACAGCAGTTAAAAAATGGCATCTCCTTTGTTAATTTGTATGGCTGCCTGAGGGAACCTGAAGCACAGAACAGTTACGCTTGGAGTTCCTGGCCTGCAACAGAGAGCCAAAAGGCCAGGCTCACTTTGAATTTAACTTTTTGGGAAAGTAAATTCATCCATCCTGCAAGAAACTAATGTCCTAAGGAAGGAAACCTCTGTGAATAACAGCATCTCCTTCATCAAATATTCCTTTACATATAACTGAACAGGAACTATCTAGGGACCCTCATCATGCAAATCTGCAGCTGCCCACAGAGAAGCTAAGCAAATAAGGATAAACCAAAAATTCTCCATAGAGCAGAAGCAGCATAAGAATCAGACATCCTGTCAAGTGCTCTGTTCAACACTTAACAGAAGCTGTTCATGAGACAAGACTATGATGAAGGCAAACAAATTTCAGAAGGTGAAACTGTATCTATTGTTGCACTCAGCAAGTTCTATCAACTCCCCTTGAAATCAGCGACAAGACAGAAGGTTTTTGCCACAACATTGGTTCACTGGTTCACTCACAAGTACACTATTATCTGGGACTGCCACCTCTGGTGCCATAAAATAGTCAGTAAGATTAGACTCTTCTTCCAGAAAAATATGATGCAGAGGAAGGGGAAATCAGATCCCAAACCAGATCCTGAAGTGACCTTTCGGCATCAGAATGGTAAACTGTCAGCAATTCAGTGGTCAAGAAACAAAACCACAAATCTAGATGAAGCAATAATACTGTCCTTTATTCACCAATGCAGAGTGCAATGCTAGCACCAAACAGCACCCGAGGTGGTAGAGCTGGAACTTCTACAGCTCCAGAACAGACTGGCAGCATCTGAGCTGGTATCTCCTATACCAAAAGGCACATGAATGAACTAGGAGAGTTTGGAGAAATGCCACTAAGAGTAAGCATCTGGAAGTGGTCAGAAGTAAACAGATTTTGTTATCTTGATGTTATTTTAACTGGTCTACAGTAATGCATGGCATCCAGGCATCAGCATTTTTTTTTACTGCCATTTGCATTTTAACTTCAGAACTTTGATACTGAAATACATTTATTTCCCTTTCACATTAACACAGCATCTACAGCCCCTTCTTAATTTCAAAGCAAGACACACTTGCTATCCCCGACTCTGACAGTCTTCCCTTTAGACCTGCACTTCTGTTACCCCAAATTCCTAATTCTTCAGAGACGAGAGGGAGAAACAAAAGGATGAGGAAAACCATGTCTCTCCTCTTACACAGAAGGAAGGCTTTCATCAGCCAGTTGTAAACTTCTGCAGGCTTTCAGAATTTCTCATTATAACACACAACCCTGTCACCTGATTGAAGTTCAGAATGAAGGTTTCATAACATGGCCTTCTACCCAAAGTCTCAGGACAACTCTTATGCAGTGCTGGCTGTCTTAAATTAGCTACAAAAGTCTTTGAGGCCACTGCAACTCTAAGACAGGTTGATTCACACAGAATTCACACAGATCCTTTTGTTTTTTCTTTTGTGAGAAATGTTCTTTCAGACAATAGACTGAGTATTGATCTATTGTTATATTATAGGCCCAACATTCTTGAGGAAACTCAGAGAGCTGGGTTCCGCTTATAAACAAGAGAACTACCACTTTCTATCTACAAACTTGCACTCAGTTGAAACTGGTAATTTAGAAATGGAAGAGAAGTTACACAAAGGAAATTAAGATTTCACAAGCTCTTTCAAAATTAGGAGTAGAAAGATTCATAAATCCTTCGAGAGCTATTCATGACAGTAGACCTGAGGGTACTCTGCAAATACTGAAAAAAGCATCTACTGACTAATGGAAGCTTTACCAAAAGGACAAAAAATATGAATGAACAAGAGAGGTTAATTAAAAATACAACAAAAGAGAATGAAGGTCTGTGTATTCAATGTTGGCTTTATTATACACTACAGACAAGTGTTGTAAGTGTCCTCATGTTAACATTCAACTTCCATTAGTTGTTTACATTCTATCAGTGCTCTGCTTCCAACAAAAGCAGCTTTCCTGGGCTTTACTATTAGAAATAACCACAGGCTAACAATGAATACACTAAACTGTTCTTAACCTCATTAAAAAAGTCATAGCTTAAAATGCAACCTCAATAGCACAAAATTCAGTTACATCAACTTTCATAAAATTCAACAATACCCTTCTCCCCAGAACAATAAATACCCGCAGCAGCAGGCAGAACTGGCTTGTTATATGAAGACATGTTAAAAAAAAAAACCAAACCCACCAACCCCTACAGTTCCTGCTGCATTTGTGGCTCCCTGGCCTGCTATATAAGGAAACTGATATATAACTTTTGCATATGCCACTGCAGACTACAAGCTTGTTTTTCAGGCAGGCAACTACACTGACTTGATTTCATGACATTTTCTTGATCCTAAAATTAAAATCATACAATTATTTTTATTCCATGTTACAACATACTTACTCTGCCATTACACGTCTGACGTTATGGGCATATAACACTGGATTTTTTCTTTCTTCTTCTGAAGGAATATACACGGGTAGAAACTGTGTACAGAGAACTGAATTATACCAAGAATATTTAACATTTAAACAATCTCTATTATAGCACTATGGTGAAAAATTTATACAGTTTGTTGCTACTTACAAAATTACATTAGCAAAAGGACTATAAAAAATTTAAAATTGAACACTTAAATGCTAAGGATGCATCACACTTATAGAAATTCATCTAACAGTGACTGCCCATTTCTTACCTCACGGAACCCAAAGAGAGTTTTATCTTCCTTTCGTAAGAGGAACCAGCAACTTTTAAACAACTTAAAAGTATTAGCAATTCCTTGCACAAACTTTTCTCTTACATCCTGTATAGTTCGGCTCTTTCCAGATAACCAATAAAGGCACCTGCTACATGAACATCATTCTATAGCTTAAATATTAAGAAACCAAATTCTCAGGACATCAGTTATTTACTGTTCTCCCTGCGCATTTTGAAATCATATATGATGCTTAATGTACGGAACAGAAGTGTTTTTATCTTCTGTTGTTGAAGGCTTTGAAAAATTTCTCCTTCATATTGGACAGTAGTTATTAATACTCAATTGAAAGAAAATTTCTAAATAAATGCAGATGGCCACAGAATCACAGTACAGCTGAGGCTGGAAGGGGAAAATTAAACCAGAACTGCTGGAGACCTGCAACAGAAGAGGCAGCTTTCAGAATGGGATGACCTATATTAAAAGACCTTCCAGCTTTTGGATACGTTTTCAAGTGTTCATTGAAATATGATGTAAACCTCAGGATCATAGCCAGTTTCACTTACAAAACCCCTCAAAACATTCCATTTCTGCCAAGTAACTAATTTCCAAGATAGAAGGAACAAGAAGGGATCACTCAAGAGTCCCAACCCTGTTCAGTACCAGACCGACAATTCCATTAGTAGTGCAACACAATGACATAGTTTATGCACTAAGCGAACAAAGTGTCCATAATACTGGGCAGAACTTCTGAAGCAGAAACCAAAGTTGTAATAACCTTAGTTATATTTCGTACAATTATCTGTGGGTACTACAAAATGGGAATTATGATCCAGAAATTTCACACCAGTCTTTAAAATGGAAAATAACAATTGGGGAATAAATATAAAGTTTATAATTTAAGCAAATACTTCTCAATAGCTATGAAGTTAGCTGTATTTTCAGAAGCACACAATAGTATGATCAGCAGTGCCCAAGATTCTGCCATTAGATGTTTAACTATTTCTTGGAAGTATTCAATGATGGACAAATCTTTAATTTATTTTGGGTTTTCCCTATATGCACCACTGGAACTGAAAACATATGACTCCTGTCTTCTAGATTTACAAGCAGGTACATCCAGCCTCATGTGATGTAATATACAAAAGGGCAAAGACTGTGAAGCTAACAGAGATAGAAAGATTGTTCCTTCAACTTCCAAGTCCCATTCTACTTCTTTGAATTACAAATAGCTATCAAGTCATTCATTCAAACACAGGACAAGCTTGAATATGAGGCGATCTCAGCTGTTTTATGTGTCTGTGCCTAACTGGACAGAAATAGCATGATCATATCAGCACCACTAACAAAACTAAGATAAGAAATCTCAGCTGCTGCAGACTGTGATGGCTACAAGAACACCAAAGCTGACAGGCCAGAAAAGCAAACTGACATGAGCCAAAACAAACTACATGTGCAAATTATCAGACATCCTTTCTTCTTCACATGATTGCTTGCATGCCAGTTCCAAGTACAGGATGGATGGACAGATGAGCTAATATTTTTAGTAACCTATCATAAAACCTGCAGAGATGCTTACTTCTCACTGTACATGCTGCATGACACGTATGGTATGCAGAGAAGCCCAAACTAACAAACTTCAGATCCTGATTGCTGACTGTTAGACCTTACTAGCTATCATTTAATCAAAACCAAACTGAAGTTGTATTGCTTTGCTGTACATCTCCCTGAGTTATTGGATCTTCAGCAGTAGTATTGGTATCAAGACTGGCTGGCATTTGCCAGTATCCCTGTGCTGATGGAACAAAGGAGGAATAAAAGCCAACAAACTTCGGAGGCCAGGTGAAAAACATGACTTTGAACACAGAACAACTCACTTCTCCTCTATGTTCCTAAATCTGCCACACTTCCTTACAAAAACAGATTCAACAAGTAGTTCTCAAGTACTCTGCTCATCCTTGCAAACAGCTCTGCTTCTCTACCCTCTGCCAGCTTCTGCTTTAGTATGGAGTATTTCAGAAAGTCACTAGCTGTTTCTCCAGATCATAACCAGAGATCATAACTTGTCCTTCTGCAAGATCTGTGTGAGCTACAGAAACTCAGCATCTGCTAGCAGCTGCTGCCTTAAAAAACAAGAAAGCTCATCAGTGTTCACTTCTGTGTGAAAGAACCCATTTTACTTGCCTAGGGCAGAAAACCCTGTTCCTGAGATAGAGTAAAAAAAACTGTCAATCAGCTGGTTTGTCTTACCCCTGAGTGAGGCACTCATTCCCTGGCCCTTCTACCAAAACCAGGCAACCATTATGGAAATAAGATTTTTTTTTTTTACATGTGTATATATATACACACACACAATTAATAGCTGAACATATGCAACTAAAGTGATAACACAAACCACATTTCTACAACAGATACAACTGTTCAGTGGCTGGTATTCTGTGCATTCATTATTTTTGTGAAGAATTTATAGCATAAATAGGTAAACACAGAGCATAGCAATGATAAATACTCTGATTAGCATATGTTACATGCTACAATAACAACATATATGTATATGCAAATACATAAGAGTTCTTCCTATGTAAATACATAAGAGTTCTTCCTACTAATTTATCTTGCCATCAGTTCCATCAGTGAGAAATAGATACCTGCTTCATTATTAAAACACATAAGCAAAAAGCAAAAGAATTTCAGAACATCTGTCAAATATTTTATGTAACAACTTTAAAATAACTTACATCTCCACAAAAAATGTCATTACTCTCTGTAAAATGCATAAGGACAGGAATTTAAAAGGAAAGGTTTTGTTTGCTTTCGTATTTTGACCACAATAGCCTTCAGCCTTAGGATCACAGAGTGTTTTCCTCAAAACAAAGTTAAGAATATACATAGATTTTCTTTATGCTTTCCAATCTCACATTCTGAACAATTCAGCCCAACTCAAAAAATGTCCAGGCATATTAAATCATTTATCTAGCCTACAAGAAACCACCTAAAATTATTTTTCTCTTAAATATAGTCCTTAGTTTGTACATCAGCATTCCCACACTTGGATATCTAACATACACAGTTGGTATACTAGCTGGAAGAGCAATCAGGCCATTAAAAAGCAAGAATTTTGTTCACAAAAGACTCTTTAAACACAGTCAGAAATCTATATACTCAATTTAAATGAATAAGTAAAATCTCAAGCCAAATATATTTTGTTATTCCATTTTTAAGGCTACATTTTCAGAAGCCATTTGTCTAAAATATAAGTGGTATTTCAACTTGCTTTTACAGACTGTGTTAACATACAAAGTTTGAGTACAAACTTTCACTGCAGAATTAAGTACAATATTATGTATTCTGATACTGCCACTGAAGGTTTTTTTACTGACCTCAATTTCCACAGAATTGTGAAACTGACACAAAGTAAGCCACAGAATTTCTAACCTAAAAGGGGAAAAAAAAGGAAAAGTATGGAAAAAAAATTACATGTAGTGAAACAGTAGTACATTATGCTCCCAAGTCTTAAAATAACATTCCTACTTGTAGGTATAACCGTATTCAGATAAAAAAATAACAGAAAAAGTCTTTGAGAGTACTTCTATACATTACATTCCATAAGGTAGAACAAAAGCAATTTATACTGAGGCTACATCTTACAAGATACTCAAAAGCAGGAAGACAAACAGTAATACGATATACAGGTACTAATACATACAGTGAGATACGATGTATGCCTAGTGTGTAAAGAAAGAGTAAGCCTGTTTCAGGAAAATGCTGTATTCAGCACTGAGTTGGCAAGACCAATTATAACCAGAAAGATTTTATTATTACCTTGGTTTCGAATCAAAACTCATTATACTTCAGAAGTCTGTTAATGAAATGCAGTACATGTGTTTGAGTAGCCTAAGACACAAGATACTGGAATCAACTTGACCTTAGAAAGCAGTAAGATTCAAATCCAGGAAAGGATTTAGTAAACCTAAATTAGCAAGCAGTGTTAGTAGCCACATTTTATACAGTATCTAGGTAGTTACAGCAGTCAACCATTGTGAGGGGAGAGCTGGTCAAAATCCTCTTACGTAGATAAAGTTCAGCTCCTGGAAGCAACACCCTACTCATTTTGCTATACACTCATTCAGGACTGCACCACATTTTTTTCCCCCTTCTTTCCTACTGAACTTCCAACACACTAAAGCAAATAAAAGGAGTAAGAACAACAGTGGAACTTGTGAAGTCTACGACACTGACAGGAAATGTGAAAGTCTGGTTTTCTAGGTCCTTGTCCAAGAGCATAAAAAAAACCCAATAAGGCAAAAGTAAACTTTTCTCTCTGCCAACTCTCTGTAATCCTCAAAGATTAAACCTTAAATTATAAATATCAATTAAAAACCCTGATAGAACCTGTATCTAATGCAAGTTTGCCGTAGAGAAAATTTAGGTTGTATGCTATAGTCAATCTTTGAATTCAAAGTAGAGTCAGTTGATCTGCTTTGAATACTGCCAAACTATCAAAAATGTTACTTTCTGTAAGTGGAAGAAAGTGTATAGTTTCCATGTGACAAGTTTTCAAACCATTTTATAGGCTACATCAACTTTGAATAAACAATACTCCTGGGTACAGCAACATTTCCAGATTAAGGTTTGACTACCACCATGACAGAAGAAGAGAGACATTTGCTGAGAAAGTGAAGACTGTATCAGTCTTAATAGTATTTTCTGCTAAGACAGCAGAAATACCTTTTAGGTCACTCAGAAGAATTAATCTTAATTAAGTAAAGCTGTAATTCAAACTGATCCAGTGAATTTGCATAGCATCACATGCTGCCTCAGATTCTGATTCAGCTTTAATTTAATTTAACTTTATGAGCAGAGGTCAGTACTTCCAAATAAGGGGTTTGTACACATTAAAGTGATCTGAGGTAACACACCTACAAGTTCCTTCCCTCTTGTTCTATGTGTTCTTGACTCCTCAGGTAGGACACTAAGCTGGAAATAAGCTACTCATTTTTCTCCCCTCTGGCTGAATTAATTTCCTAGATGAACTGCAGTGCAAATGCAAAGGAAGAGGTAGGAGCTCACAGTAAGACAGCAGAAATCCCTGCATGCAGTAAATGCTGCAGTACCTGATTTAGACATTATCATGGATTCATTTACTTCCAATGTGACGATTTAATTGAAAGCTGAACCTTGAAAAGTGATCAATGATTTCCTGAAGTCTCCAAATCTAGACATGTCCTTAATTAGACCTGGTTCCCAGTCCATCTGAAGGTGCAAAATTAATTGACAAAATTCTATATTACTTGAATCTTGGCTAGCTCCAATGGTTTCCTCATTACTGCTGAAATACTGGATCTCAGGTGAGACATTCTAAACATAGATCCCAAGGAAGAGGCCAACGGCAAGCCATTAACCACAGAATCCAACTCCCCTTTACTTCAGGTTCAAAATTTCTTGTTTTGATCTTCATCTAAATATTTTAGAACTTCTACTCCAACCCCAATATGAAAATAATGCTAAAAAAATTATTTTTTTAAACAAGCAATAACTGCTTCATTTAGTATTTCATATTACATTAATTTGCTAAGGAACCTCTAGAATAACATTTTGTTTTAAAAAATATCTAAGTTACATTCAGGTAAGATAATAGAAAATTCCCTGAGTGGCTTGACTGTTTCCATGGGACTAGACCAATTTCAAACAATAGCCACACAGATCTTATACAGAAACACACAAAATCGATTTGCAGGCAATAAACAGAGTAGTTGTTTTAATACAAACAAGTTTAGACACTTGGCTAAAGAGATAAAAACCTAAAATCCATTCTGCAAACCATCAAAACCATAGCAGCAGAAGTACATTGTTTATACCTGAATTTCTCTAACTGAATATTATAATAATTAGGGAATAATACATAAAAGACACAATCCCAAAGATTATTCCAATAACCAGTAATTACTAGTTGACTATATACACCTATAAGTCATGTAAATAAAAACTAATGAAGGAAAGCAATAAAACAAAGTACTTACGCTCCTGGCCCTTGCCATGTCCAAGTGATTGTATCCTAAGAAAAGAAGCATGACAGTTGCAATTAGTTATTGTACTTTAAATATTTGTTACATTATAGATAGTATAACTGACGACATGACTAAAGGGTTTTCATGGAAACTTCAATGCCCTCTTCGCAAAAGTTTTCAGCCCCAACAGGAACCAGCTTATCTTTCATATAGCTAGGAATTACCCAGTAAACCAGCTCTTAAACACTTAATAGCTATATTCATAAACCATTTAGAGATCCAAAGATTCTTCAAATGCTGTTAGCCCTGGAAAAGGAAGTTATCTACTGTAAGATGATGTTCCTTCATATGTATAGTCCATGTGGTATTTTCCTATCCCACCCTGCTCCACAGATTGCCCATCAAGTGTCCCTACACTTACTTGGACCTCTCAGCAATAGATATGAACACTGTAACACTTATGAAGTGTTTGGGACCTGTGAAGGACCTGAAAGGAAATCTTCTCAAGTGCCACAGAGCAGTAGGACGAGTAAGACTTCTGTCTTATTTCAAATAGTATTTTTCCAGTTGCCTTTACTCACAGACAGCATACATCCACCTGCCTGATCCAAGAATTAAAAGGTACATTACAAGACATCTAAACCCACCAATTTACTCTCCGGAAAGACCAGCAGCACTTTTACATTGCTGAGACGAATGGTGTGTAAAACACTGAGAGGATAAATAGCAGTGAAAGAAGTGAACAAGCTGCAAATAGAAGAAAGAGAACAAGAGACCTGGAAAGGAGTATATAACAGGTGACAAGAAGCAACATGACAGTAGAGGACATCACGTTTTAACTGTAAGACTGAAAAACAGCGTAGGAAAAAACTGCAATACTCGGAGACAAGATTTAAGTGTAGAAGTAAGACTCAAAAAACCTGAAAATGAGTTCCATGCTACTGTTCTGACCAGTTGGGGAAAAAAGGGTACAAGTCTTTAATGGAAAGACAAGAGGACTTGGTAAATTCAGGTTCCTAAAAAACCAGATCAGAAAGATATTTCTATCAACCTACTGAAAATGTTCCAGTTCGGTTCTATGCCACCATCCAAAACCATTTCAGAGAGTTTAGGTGATCACATGTGCCATGACCTTGAAAAATCAAGTCAAACTCATGTTTTAATTACCATTTAGATCAAAAGGTTGTCACAAGTAAAAATGAAAGCAACACATCCATAAAAGATGAAAAATGAGATTAACGTGATAGATCAACAGCTTGGAGCAAGATCACTATATCATGAAGGACTACTAAAAATTTAAATCTTGACTTTCAACAATTATTTTAAAGCAAACAAAATATGATAATGACTAATTCTATCTCTAGCAATCAACATACGTGCATGAAAATAGACTTCTCCATGCAGTGTTCTTGTAGAACTTTAATGTCTACAGTTTTACTCTTGAACTGTTTCTGGCAATTCTGATGTCTCTGATAATACTGCAAGTATACACATCATGGGGTTTGTTTTTTCCCCCCACAAGGAACTTTCATTTACAAACCCTAACCATTGCAATGTAGATAGCTGTTAATTTCTCTCATCAGAGACTAGATCTGCCATATAGAAAAAGAAAACAGCACTACACATTTCCAACTCAGCTCTCTAAATTACAACAGTGCAGAAGGTAACAAAGAAAAAAGTGAGCTCTGAAAAGGTACCTTGCCTGAGCAATGGATTACTGAACAGCAGAGAGGTATTTTCAGAATCCAACTATTGTGCTGGTTAGCTGGCATGACAAACTCAAATAAGCCATGTATCTATCAACAATCCAGCAAGAAATTCCCAATGTGAATGACACAGCAGACACGCATGCTTTTACTCAATGGGAACATCAGGATGCAGCAGGGACGATAGCTATACATGCTACATAGTGGAAAACAGGTTTCTGGTCTGCAAGAGCCTATTTTGTAAGAGACTCCTGCCAGCATACCCAATATTTTTATGATAAAAACAGCAAGAAGATGGGAAGTTCTATTTTCTGTACCTAGTTTAGATACTTTTTATACTTAACACAGCTACCAGCTTATGCTTATGGACAACATTTACTTTGATAGCACTCTGAATACACTTTGAAACTTTTGTATCTAGATAGTGAATCCTTTAAATTGTGTGGAAGTACATCTTCCATACAATGTGTATTTGACAGAAGAAGATACTGACAATCATATCAGGCTTCAAACAGCAGCCTGGCTGTGTTTTTACATGCTCAGTCAACCCTGATACACCAAAGCTGCACAGGAGATGCTGCCAAACGTCTTATCGAATAGCACAGTTAGCTGTGGAAGACACTTGTACATAAAAATAAATTTTAAATGACTCTGTGATATTTAAACATGTATATACCCTTTCATAATTACCAGCACTGACAGAAAATTCAAGTGAAGGAAAAGCTGTTTACATGAAGAAAATTAGTGTAAAAAGTTACAAAAAGGATTGCTGTAGAACCTATAGATGGACATTTGAGTTTTAATTTTAATTAGAATATAGGTAATAGCTGTCACGAATCCAATAAACTAGACAAACAGAAGCAAATTTTGAATTTCAGGTCTAAACAACGTTTTAAGCCTTAAAATTTCTCATGCATCAAGAGGAGCAAAATACTAACATACTAAAGAAACATTGATAGAGGACCAGAGGCATCATCTACTGCAAACAATCACAAGCCCAAAGAAGAAAGGTATTCAGGGAGGAACCTTGACTACAAAAAGAGTACTTCATGGCAACCAGAACTAAATTTATTTGCTAGAAAAGAACCAAATTTACATCATCACTTTTGCCATGTTTCAGTCCACTGCAGAACAGCAGTACTTTACCTGCTTCTTGAATTAGAGTACAAGGAAAGAAACATGTAAGAGTGCACACACCTACTACATTCACCCCAGGCTCTGATCTTGAAAAGCCTCCCAAAATAGTCAGGTGCATTCAAGTCCAAGATTGCTGTCATCTGTACTGTGGAAATCAGAGCTCTGAAGGTTCAGAGCAGGCAGTTCAATCAAAAAAAGCAGTGGGGTGCCTTCACACAATGCGTATCTGGAATTCACTGGCTAAGCAAAGATCTTAGTAAGAAATTCCTTTCTAAACCTAAAATTATAATATGCAACAGTCAAACAAGACAACAAACAGGAAGCCAAAGACAATTAAAGGTTGCTAGAAATGCTGTCTTAGTATATGAAAAACAATGTTCTCTTGCTACTCTGTTGTTCTTAGTTGCTGCCTACCTCTTAACTCCATCCTAACCATAAGAAATCTCACCTTCATGTATCACATCATACTCCTCCCTCCTCTCCTCATTCTAACTTTGCTGCAACTCTTCTGCAGCCTCCAAGTAAATCTAAAAATCAAACAGTAATAGCAATTATCCCTCCCTCATGAATGCTTAGTGGAAGTAGACCGTAGGAAGTTACATGGCTCAGTAAGGCAATGAAAACAGTGTTTTACAGCAATTAAAAGTAGTAGGAAAAAGTACAGTTCCATACACAGATGAATATTTATATAAACATTTACAGTTTCTTTTAAGACCTTTACAGTAAAATTAAAAAATTATGAAATTTTTCATTAGAATTTATATTGATTTACTTCAATGTAAAAAGCTCACAATTTCTGTTAATAGAGTATTGGAAACATCTAATATTAGTTTACAAACATTGCATATTATGTACTACAGGCAATATGAGCATTTCATTATGAAAATTGATTTTTGAAGATATTTGCAAATTAACATTTGATAACTTTATATTGTTATAAATAAGTCTAATATTAACCAAAAAGTAAAAAAAGTATATTAAGTATGACATAAGGCATGTGCACATTTACAGTTTAAATTGGTACTGCAATAAAGGTTTGAAAATATTTTTAGAAAAGAATCTGTAAAGAATTATGTAATGGAAAGTCCCAGGCAAGCTGCTACAATACACTTAATACTACGCGCAACTAACAGGCTGCTATACTTGTCACAGCACCTGCAAAGATAATTTTTGGGTTTGTTACTGCAAACTCCTTGACTGCTATCACACCTTGTCTCAGTAAGAGCAAATCGTCGCCTATGTATACTAGCTTTTCTTAGGTTCTTTTCTTTTTCAGTCAAGCATATGTTTGATATCAACCTGTACATCGACATAAAGAACAACACATGGAAACACTTTAAAACAAACACTCAGGTACCAAGAGGAAACTAAATCCTTCCTTAGATGAAGGGGTTGTTAATGGGCTAGTCAAAGAGAGATAATGTGACATGCATCAGTGAAGACACAAGGTAGTCCTCATTCTACTTCTGACACTCCTCCCACCCTCCCCTAAACACCTTCTATTTTAGAAGGGGACAGACTGGACCTGAAAGTAGCCCCAAAAGGCTCAAAAAAAACCTTCAAGTATAAAAGCTAGAAAAGTTCACTAGGAAGCATCTTCTAATCAAATGACGAATGCACACAGGCAAGATTCTGGCTGCAGTAGGACAGGAAAGTATCTACATGAGGTAAACTGAATAATAATAATAATAACAAAAAACAATCCCTCTTCTCAGATGTATTTGTAAAAAGCATTTTATTTAGATATTGTAATTAAACACTACAAGTTGCTTTTTACCTGAATCTGATTTGTATTGAAGTACTACTCCAAATTAGCTAGTGTCTAACGTTCTTTAGCCAAGTGCACAACGAATGTAAAACATGGACAACAAGACACCTTATAAAGGTGCCAAGGTCCTCAACACATTATTCTATTATAATTTAGCTAGTTGTGCTAATTTGTGACTAACACCCCCACGGGCAGGAGGTGCAGAAGCATCTACCAGCAGTAAATGATATTAAAAAAAACTCTCCAGCACACGCTCCAGCAACAGGGAGCACAGGGAAACACAGATCTTAGACAGAAATTAACATTTGTCTCCTCATTTGTCCATTACCTCTTGTAACAACCTGAGTAACTTTCAGAGCACTGTTTTAAAGGAGTAATTTAATAAAAGCAGAAACATTTAAACCGTCTGAGTTATGACTATTCATATTGCTAGAGGCTTAAGGAATGCATACTTCGCCAATAAGCATTTATTAATGCTTTC
>NW_010114005.1:0-289 GCF_000699245.1 Pterocles gutturalis
CACCCTCGTGAAGCTCGACTCCATCTTTGTGGTGGGTTGGTCCAACGGGGGCTGCAGGGAAGGGTGGTGGCACCGGTGAAAGGTCTCTGCCAGGGGAGTCCGGCTGGGCTGCTGGGGGAGCACAGCGGGAGGGGGTGAAGCACTGTGGCCAGATGCTTCCCAGCTCCATGCTGTCCTGCTTGAATTTTTGGCCACCCTGAAGCGGTCAGAAAGGTGGATTAGATGTTCGTAGAACCATAGAACGGTTTGGGTTGGAAAGGACCCTAAAGATCAACGAGTCCCACCCCCT
>NW_010114005.1:935-2368 GCF_000699245.1 Pterocles gutturalis
TGTGGATGCCCCATCCCTGGAGGGGTTCAAGGCCAGGCTGGATGAGGCTTTGAGCAACCTGGGCTGGTGGGAGGTGTCCCTGCCCATGGCAGGGGGTGACACTGGGTGGGCTTTGAGGTCCCTTCCCACCCAAACTGTCCTGGGATTCTATAGAGGTGGGCAGCAGAAGGGTTTTGGGACAAGAAAAGGGTTTTTGGGGCAAGGAAAAGTTTTGTTTTCTCTCCCCCAGGGAGAAGGATCCCACTCACACCAGACCAGTAAAGGAGGTGTTACCAGTACGGGACAGCTCCAAGGATGGGGAATACTGGGAAGCCCTGGCACAGGTTATCCCCGAGCCGACGCTGAAGCTGTGGGATGCTCTGGCGGTGGCACTGCAGGAATATTAGTGAGTTGGGGACAGGGCAGGCGGGTGGACAGCGGGGCTGGCACCCCCTGGCCATGTCAACCCTCTGTCCTCGTTGCCCAGTGAGGTCCTGGGGCGCAGGGCCACCCTTCTGGCCGAAGTGGCCGTGCTGCAGCAGCAGAACACGGAGCTGTGCCTGCTGCTGGAGGAGTACGTCAGCTCCGGGGTGAGCGCAGCATCCTCCTCCCTGCACCCTGGGGACACGCCTGTCCCACCCAGAGCTCCCAGACACGGGGGTGGGGGCACTCTCAGGACCCCATCTCAGGGGGTTTCTCCCCGCAGGTGAACACCAAGATGTTCTCACCTCCCCTGCAGTAGATGGATCCATCCTGCCCTGGGGGAGCGCAGTGATGCTCAGGACCGGGATGTGGTTTTTCCCTGCCTGGAGCAGGGCTGTGCCTGGAGCCAGGGTTTCCCGGCAGGAATTCTATGAATTAATAAACTCTTCCCAAACCTGGGCTGTGAGCGTGCGTGTGGGCTGCGAGGAGCATCCCCTGTCACCTCAGAAGATGTTGGGGAGCTGCAGCCGAGCATCCCTCCGATCCCAGGGACTTGGGGTGCTGGGGAAAAGCATCTTCTGGTCCGTGTCCCCCCAAGCCAGGCAGGACCCCCCCTCTGCAGGTCAGCATCCCCACTGTCCCCAAGAGTCCTGCCTTCGGGAGAGCCCGCCCTTCTTCACCTGATGTTACACCTTATTCCCTACTTTTCTGCCCCGACACCTCCTTTTCTCTCCCTGCCCTTCTCCCAAACCCCCCCAATTCCTTTTCCCTCATTGTTCCCGGTGCTGCTACATCTGTACCTAAATTCTTCACTTTTGAGCCAAAGTCAGCCCAAAGCGGTGCTGCCAGCAGAGTTATCTCCAGGAGGGCTGTGTCGCATCCGTGTTTCCCTGCCACCCCTCCAGTTCACACCAGTTCTATCTCATCCCCAGTACAGCCTTTATCTCTAGCCTTGACTCCCCTGCCTAGCGCTAGCACAGCACCAGCCCTTTCTCATACCAGACCAGAATAACAGCTTTTTTTTTTTTTTT
>NW_010114006.1:0-22925 GCF_000699245.1 Pterocles gutturalis
AAGCAACATCTAATAAGCATGCTGCCGGCCAGCTGTCAAGATGCTGACAATGCTGCTTCGGGTGCAAAGAGCCCAGCAGCCAGTGCTGGCACGGAGGCTGGCGCAGGGTCCTCCCGGGGAAGCGTTCGCCTCCCCTAAGTGCCTCTGTCCTTGTCTGCTGAACGCGGCATAAGTGACCAAAAAAAAAAAAAAAGAAAGAAAGAAAAAAGAGAAGGGCGCAGATGGAGCGTGCTGCACAGCCTCTTCAGAAACAAAGTGCACCTAGGAAACAGATGTTGTTGCTGCAACAAGCCCAGAGTTGCTGGCTGCTCTCTGGCTCCTTCTCCCAAGCGCGCAAGGGGGGAAAGCAGCCCCACAGCCCTTGCCGCTGCTGTCCCTGGGGCCGGGACAAGATGCCTCTCTGGTCAAAACTTTTCCATCCAACTTCAGTTCCAACCTGGGAGAGCTGCTATAGCTTTAGACCAGCTTTTCCTCTGCATTCCCCATCCTTCTCATCCTTGATCCACCTGTAGACTCCCCAATCTCCCAGCTAGTGTCCTAATTTAAAGAGCTGAGGACTCCCAAAGGGAGTGGGCATCTGCAGCACTTACTGAGGGGTGCAGGTCATGCATCCAGGGCGTTGAATGTCAAATGTCAGAGAATCAGCAGAACTGCTGGTATCCAGGTCCTCTGAGACCCTGATGAAGTATACACAGGGCTGCAGCTCAACCTACTCTCAAGCCAAAGTTGGTGTTGAGCAACAGGGTCGGGATCCCCTTGGAAAACTACATCAACACAGCTGCACGCTTGTGGAGACCAGTCACCTGCTCTGGAGCATTTTCAGTTTGTGCCACGCCTGCTACAGACTTGGCTCACAGTGCAGCAAGACTGACTTATCTGAGGCTTTGCAATGGGACAGCATTGCATCTTCATGGTGAGAAACACTGCAGAGGAGGCAGCAAGAAAGGGCTCACCCATTAACCCAAGTGTGACGTGAAAACACACCTGCAGTCTTAGAAGCAAGGGATTTACTGTGTTCTATTACTTGCCTGAAGCACCCTACCTCTTGCCATATGAAAACAATACCCACCTTATCATTCACAACTAAAGCCAGAGATTGGCGTTAATGCAGTCAGAGCTGCAGACAGATGCTATGCTAAACAGAGGGAAAACCATTTATTTAGAGACTTCACACCACTGGCTAGAAGGGTTACTCACTTTAGGATGTTTGATACAAGCAGTAACAAAATGTATCTACCTACACCTTTTCCCATTTGGACAGAGGCAAAGCATGTAGGAGCTGGGAATGAGGGAGAGGAATGCACCTGGGCGAGGAAAGCCCAGGGGATGGCTCTGCTGGGGGCTGATGCTGTGGGACCTGCAGGAGGGGTGGTGAGCTCTGGGTGACACTGCTGCCTCTGGTCTGGGCTCCACCACACCGAATCCCACACCAACACAAGCCAAGTGTCAGGTTGTTCCCCTCCCTGTCAGCAACTGCAGCAGAGGAGAGTGCTGGGAGGGATGGGCAGCTCCCACCAGGAGCCGTCATCACGCAGCCACAGATGTGCCTGTGGCTACTTTACATTAGTCAGGGCACTGCTTTTGTTTTTCCCTTCTCATCCTTTCCAAACACACAAAAAAAAACCAACCCAAAACTTGAAGTCTGAGGTTGAGGCTCTAATTGCCTCTTGGGTTAAGGACAGGTCAGAGGGGAAGCAAGCCTGGCAGACGGAAGGAAAGTGATGCCAGGCAAAAGGCCTGGAAGATACCAAAGGAAAGTGGGGAATAAAGATGGCAGAAAGGAAAAGGCAAGAAAATTAAATTGAGATTCAAAGCTCAAGAAAGAAGGAGAAATAGCAGAGTTGGTATTTTGGCTGATTTCCTTATGCTGCATTTTTCCCCACTGCTCCAGGGGCTGGGTAGGCAAGCAGTGGGCAATGCCAGGGCTCACCTGCCACGTGTGAACCCACAATCAAGCCTTTGCCCTGTGCTCCTCAGAGCAGGGGCTGTCACCTGGGACCACCACATCTCAAGCAGATCTCTCTCTTCCCAGCTGACACCCTTCCACTTTGTTTAAACATGGGTTACTCACGAGGATGACCACTCCTGTTCTCATTAGAAACTCCATCCTGCTCCAAGACAGAAGTTTAATCAACACATGTGCCTCCATAGCATGCTCTAGTGTGAATGAAACAGCGTTTTTCCACTGGGAGAGTGGGAAGCTTTTTGAGAGCAGCCCACTTCTTTATATGCTTAAACATGAACTTACCTTTAAGTACCAAATTAAAAAAAAAAAATCTTTGTCTAGGAACAATACAAAAATCTTGTCCTTGTCCAATTAAGAACAATAATAGAATGAAACAAACACACAAACAACAAAAAAAATGCAAACGAGAAAAACCCTCAGAAACTGCCAGTGACTCTGTTAAACCCTTCCTTGGGGGAAGTTGCAACAGGGAAATTTTCCTGTTGGAGCAGAGTAAAGACTTAGGTAGCTTTCTTACCTTTTGAGCCTTCTTCCAGTGTGTATTTGAAGAGCAGCGGTGCCTACAACAGCTGCAGTAAAAAAACTGACCAAGCTTATACTAAAAACAAGCCAGCGGCACAGCAGAAATACCTGCTAAAACAATGCATCCAGAAGATCATAACAAGGACTTGATTCCGCCGCCTCTAAAATCAGCCTGATCTTTGCCATGACTTCAATGGGAGCAGGCCCAGAAACCGCATTAACAAGCGTGAGGCTAGTTTAACACAGTTGACATCAAAATCCAGAAGAGCATACAAAAGAGACAGGACAAAGCACTCGCCAGTAACGTCAATACAAAGTTTAATCCCCAGATGGCTGGCTTTAGAGACATCCGAATCACTACCATAAAGAGAAACTGCCTTCTAGTTTGCACTCCTTTCAGCAATGACTTGTTGCTGGGAGGCAAAAGAGCACAAGCCCATTTTTCTTGTCCTTTGAAGATTGTATTTGAAAAGATTTTTTTTTCTCTTTTATAAATTTGGGAATAAATGGGAGTTTTTACTCTCCATAGCTGTCGCTTAAATGCCTTTCACTAACTATAATCATTTTGGTTATGGAAGCAGGTCAAAAGCCTCTAGGACTCTCTGCTGGGACAAATTTCCCCTGGAAGACATGTCACTGCTCCAAAAAACACAAGAGGAAGCTTGAGGCCAGCAAAACAAAGGGACAGAAATGACTGCCCATAGGAAATGCTATGGCTGGTGCCAAACGCCTAGGTGGGGAGGCTCGGCGCTGAGTGCCAACAGCCAGACAAGCTGAGCCACAGCGCTCCTTTGTGCTGTGACCAGAAGCCACCATGCTGCTCCAGAATTCCCTGGGAGCCACCTGGAGGTGAAAAATGATGGGGGGGGTGGGCCAGGGACACTTGCAGCAGGGTCTTGGGATGGGTGACAGATTTCCCCTGCCTCAGAGATGAAGAGGAGATTCTTGCATCTCCTGGGTTTTTTTAAACATTGTGTCTGCATGTCATTTGCTCCGCTTATCATTCCAGCAATACAAAATGATGGCCCAGTAAAGGACAGTGACCCAAATGTGGGCAGGAGATGGAGCAAGACCTCGCATCGCCCTGCAGAGGCAGGAAGGGCCAACAGCTGGTTCCTCCCTCTCAGCAAGTGGATGGTCCATGACAAAAGGATGGCAAAAGCGCTGCAGTGGCACTACGCTGCTGTCCCAGAGCCCAGAAAGAGATGTTCACCTGCCTGCCCCTTGGCCCACTGCTGGGACACACTGGTGAGAGCCACGGTAAGCACCTGCACCAGTGTTTTTGATGTAACTGTGGTGCCAATGCCCCCCAGGCAGTGGTGTTCGTGTACCCACCGACAGGGCACAGAACAGGCCTGTTGCTGGGTTCCTGCTCTTCACCCTTGCTCGTTTACACTTGCACTTGCGCTGAGAAAGCCAGTGCAAGCGAGGAGCTGGAGGCACCTCCCCAGGCCCTTCACACAATAAGCACCAGCAGCAATTCCAGCTGCAAAGTTTGCTTTCCCTGACGCACAGTTTACTTTCTCTATTCCCCCGCATCCCGCCCCTGCCACTTACCCCTCACTCCAAAAAGGCTCTCTCAAACAGGCTTAAGCTTTAAACAAATAAGGGCTTGGAAAGCAACAGCCTGCTCCTGTTTCTCTCCCCACCACCCCTGCTCTCCCCCCGCTGCCTCCACCTCTGAGCCGCGGCGCAAGAGGAGCTGGCGAGCGCCGTGCAGGCATAGAAAACAAACACATGGAGCAGAGCCAGCTGTGAAGTCGGATTTGGCATACGCTGCTTGCAAAAGGAATAAAAGCACATGGAGAAGGGGAAAGGGGAGAAGGGGGGTAAAGCGGGGAGCCAGGGGTGCCCCAGCCTCAAGGGGAGAGCGTGGCTCCATTACAAAGCCCCGGCGCACACCTGCAGGAGGGTCTGTACATATGGGTGCGCATCTTGTGCCCTGTGTGGATACTCACGGAAGTGACAGGGCTGCAGCATCTTTTCCTGAGGTATTTGGCATCACAGTCCCCCACCCCTTTCGTAGTGAGCCGGGCTGTTTTCACATGTTCTTCCCCTCCCTCCCAGGCAAAATTAGTGTGTTCTGATGCAACAGGTGAAAAATAAATACACTTTTACATCCTGGGGCTTACAATTCTTTCCCTCTTCCTGAGGGTTTCTTATCCCCCATGCACACTATGTTCTAGAGCCTCACAGAGCAGAAAACACTGACCTAACTTCCCCATCACCTCAGCTGAGATTATACACATTCAGGGCACACATTTGCCCTAATCCTCCTCATCATAATATATTTTTTTTTTTAATTTCTTCCCTCCCCTCTCAACTGTCCCTTTCTGGAAGGGTTTCAGATAAAATACCCCTCCTCTTGCACCCAAGCTCCCCAGGGGACATCAGCTCAGGCATTATTCTGCCCTCAGCGGTTTGGTCTAGCCATGGGAATGGCATCTGCAGGCTTTAGGAATGGATCAGCTATGGCCTTACATCAATGCTGGATCCACACAGCTCTTCCTCCATCTCCCACCTCTCCCAGTCATCTCCAAGCAAAACGAAACAGAAGCTCATGTGCTCTGCCTGGTTTGGGGTTGAATCCAGTGATTTGACGTGGCTTGCTTGTGGTTTCCACTCAAAACCATAAACCAGCCCAGATTAGCTTGGAAGGTCCTCAGCTGTGTCTGGAGGCGGTAAGAAAAGCAGCACTGTCCTACCTGGTCTTGGACCTCATCCAAAACAGGCCAGCATCTGGACAGATTAACAGTCCAAGCTGACCACCCAACCACCTGCAGACATGTTTTCACCAGTCTCATTACCACCTCTGAAACACAGCAAGATCTTCCCCCCCTCTGAGCCCACTGTTAACACTTGTCCCTCAGCGTTGCTCCAAGCCACCAAACAGACAACAAAAGACAGTATTTGGATATCGCTCCTCCTGTGAACCACATTATGGACACCTGATCACAGCCAAGGAAGGTAACTTACCTTGGAGAAATCTTGCAATTGCCTTTTTGCTCTCAGGTGGAATTTACTGGGGTGCCAAAAAAAAAAAAAAAAGAGCTGTGGATCACTGCAAATATAAGTGTTGCTTGAAACCAACCAACTATTCTGATCTCCTTCCTTTTGGGGGCAAATTAGGTATTACAAGACAAAGAGGGGTAGAAACTCATTAAACAGGAAGGCTATGACGTGACATTTCTGGAATTGCTTCTTCATCTATTGGGCAAAACATACCCCAGCTCCCCAGGTTGCAAAAACAGGAATTTCAAACCCCAGCTGGTACAAGCAGTAACCAGATGAACATGAGTCAGACAATTTCAGATTCTCAGATGAAAGGTGCTAGACAGGTATGCAGTCTTATTATCTGTACTGCTTCCTGGTAGCCCCAGGATTTCTGGATTAGTAAAATACAGATGTCAGCATCCTGAGGATACAGCCTCAGTAACTGAACCAAGCAGGGAGGGGCAGGTTGATTACAACAAGGGGAAAGAATATGAATTTGCACCGCACACAAAATATTGTGGTTAAGGGAGAGAGCAACCAAGAAATTATTGACAACAGAGAACAGGATAATTCAGTAGGGTTTCTCAGACTAAACTTTCTGTAATTACAGACTCCAGGAAAAGTGTTTGTCAAGCAAACATTCAAACATGCATCTGCCAAGAACTAAGTAAACAGAGAAGGAGAAGCAGCAGAGTCAATGTGGCACCATTTGCAGATGCCCCATGATCAGCTGTCACAGGCCAAGTGAGCCCATCAGCAGGCACTAGTGAAGCCAAGTGGCTGAGCTACTACAGGAAGACCCACCACCAGGCTAGATGAACAAGAAGCAATTCATGCCTTAAAAATATTTTCATCCAGCACAGGATTTGCAGACCTGGGTAGGTGTGGGTACAGCACTGCGTGTGGTTTCAATGGACGCTTTCCTGCAGTGCATGCATACACATGCAACCACCTGGGCAGGTGAAACTAAGCCAAAATCTGGGCTGGAGGGAGTCCTCCAAAATAACAAGTGATACCCAACAGCTATTGGTATCATGCCTTATGTTTAGTCCTGCTTTACCTAGAAGCCTGTGGTGGTAGTTACTGGGCTTATGAGGAGCCACAGACCCAGGCCAAACACGGCACAGATCTAAAGGCAAGTCAGCTGACCCTAGCCTTGAAACCAGGGACAATCTGTGGCACTGAGCGAGTGAAAAGAAACATTGATGTTCTGATTCCCACACAAGTGCCTATCCATCCATCAGTGCTTCCCACCCATGGATCACAAGACTGCTGAAAAGGGTACGTGGATGACTTAAGGGGTCCAAGAAAAGGGATGAAAAGTATGCAAGTTCAGACATACTGTGCAGTAAGTTGTGCTCATGCAATTTCCAATCAGGCCTACTGCCCTCCATGGGAAAGCATTCAAGATTGTACATGTCAAAAAATAAAGCTGAAACCCACCACAGGCGATCCTGCACATGCGTTTTCTGTCCACACACTCCTTTTCTTCCCCACCTCATCCTTATGAGTGACACCAGAGTGGTGTTATATTCATTTCCTACAGATCAGACCTCTCTTGGCTGTCTGGAAAGAAGCACGCAAGACATAAGGCATGTTTCAAGGCCAGCACTGAATGCACCACTTCTTTATTAGTCACTGGCCACCAATGCACCCACAGTGGTGCTGCTATAACCACCCCTTAGCATGTCTGGGGCCAGCTGCACTTTGTGCAAGTGACCAATAATTCACAAGCTGCAGCCAAAGATGCTGTGACGAGGAAGTTTGTGGTCTCCAGCCCAAAGTTACCGACACCTTCTTTGGAGCTGAAGATTGTGTTGGTGTTCAGGAGGCTCTTGGGAGAACCAGGAAAGCTGTTATCTCCCTAGCTGGACAAAAAGGTCTGTGAGAGGGCAAGAGAGACTGCCAGATCTCATGAAGAAGGGGTTTGCAGGTTTAGTTGCTGTGAATAGTGACTCTGCCTGGGTTTATACAAAGGGATTTTATGCATTTTATGCATACAGCGTTGGTCCCCTCCAGCTCTGAGGGACGAGGGCAGTCTTCCCAGGAGAATCCCATTCAGATTGAAGAGGCTAGATCTCCATACCAACAAACAGCCCATCACCATAGACCAAAAGCCTTGTTTATTTTTTAATCAGGAGGTACCTGACCTCCTCTGGAGTCCTGACACAAGTTCTCCAAGGGTTCACAACTTGGAAAAGATGAAGAGAGAGTTGCTTTAACTTTCCCTTCTCTGCTCCCCTCCTGTATCCCCACCCTCAGTTTGCTACTGTGCAATAGCCCTGGGGCAATTAAACCAGCAGCCTACACACCATACAATATTTATGGCCCAAAGCAGTCACAAATATAGGATTACATGCCTACAAAGGTTTTCTACCCCCTATACCCTCCAACACCACACTTTCCTTGCACAGGGGACTGGCTCAAAACAGAGAGGAGGAACCAGTGCCACGACCTCCCAGTGGCCCCAGCACAACCACAAGCTACCTGGGACTGGGGCTTGTTGCTGCCACGGTCCCAGCAGTGCAGGGCTCCTTTAGTCAAAGGACAAGGTGTTTCCCAAGCATCTTGCACATCACGAGGCAAAAGCACTCCTTGCCCCCTGATGGGAACAGGCGAAGCAGAGTTCAGCAGAGTCCCAAATCCCACCAGGTGCTTCGGGCTGGGCAGAAAACAGCACAGCAGTCCTGACGCCCTGCCAGGAAAATGCTGATTTTGTTTTTCAAACCACAGTTGTGCTAGTTCTAGACTCTCACAAATAAATGCAGATTTCTCATGCACTCTTTATGGTTTCCAGCAACAAGCATCTTCGACTTTCATTAGCATTTAGTTACAAGAGCAGAATTTGGCTTGAGACCATTCAGGTAGCATGGGCCATGTAACACAGCACAGCCCTGTGTTAGCTCCAGGACTTCGGGGTTTCCCTGCACAGCAGAAGTGGGACAACAAAGGGTTAAACCTGGTATAACTTCAAAAATTGCTCTTTGCTTTCCGAAGCAAGAACATCTTTGGCAGGGTCCCCATCTGGGAAATGACATCCCACCCCCCTCTCACTTCCCCCCCTCTTCTCCCCCTGAACTCAGAACAAAGCACTGCACTGCCCAACATGCTCCTCCATTGGTTTCATCTTGGTCCAAACGCTTCTTGCGTTTCAACTCCTGCCAAAAAGAAATGCACAAAAAAAAATATAAAAAAAGAGGCATATGTGGGGCAGGGGGAGAGGAAGCAGAGAGAGTAGAGAGAAGTCATTAAAACTGAATCTTGATTAGCTACCAGTGGCAGAAAAATAAAACAGTCGTGAGAGGAGATTCTTCTCTTCTCATGTGTTATCTTGAAGCTGGAACCAGTAGACCCAGAGGAGAGACAAGTTCTTGACACAATCCTCTACCTCAGACCAAACCTAACTTGCTTTACCTTTCCAGTCCACCATGTGCCACTCCACAATCATCAGAAGAGACATCTTCTTCCTCAAAACAGTTTCCTGCCAATCGCCACATACATTTTTCACCACTCATAGCTGTAGCCCTCCCAGTGTTGCCCCACTCTGCACTGAGCCCCTGTTGTCAGAGAGCTGGAGGACACAGCACAGCTGGCCTGCCCTGGGGGGCTTTGCCACCTTCGCTACCAGACAGGAAGGCTTGGCCATTGCAAAACCATAGGAAATCCTAGAGGAAACGCAGCCTGGAGGAGACAGCTTGTGCCTCCTCTCTGGATAAGCTGGATGGGCCAAATGAAGAGCCCCAGACTGGCCCTGTCTCCCAAAGGGACACCCTCCAGCCAAAACAAAACAAACAAAAAAACCCCAACAACAACAAAAAAATCACATTGGCTAAAGAAGCATTTAAAAGCAAAACAAAAAACAGTCCAATTTGGAGAGTCTGTAATACCTGAACCTGGGGACACGCAGAGGATGTTTTTTGTTCCCTCAGTACAAAACCCCTTGTTTCCCCTCCTCCTCACTGCAGCACTTCCCCATTGGGGGTGTCAGAAACAGTTCAAGGCTTCCCAGCAGCGCAGACAAAATTCGGGATTGCTGCCCTGAGGGCGACTGGCTGGGGGACTGCAGGAACCAGGGAGATTTGGGGAACCCTGAAGAGCTGGGCAGGCTAAACCTGCTGCCCCTGGAGAATGACCAGAGCGTCACCCCTCCAGCATCCCTGTGACCTGCCACAGGCTGGTGCTTCCCTCCGGGGTCTGGCTTGCAGGCTGCAGGGCTATGCCATTCTGATACCCCAGAGCTCGCTTGTGCTACAGCTGGTGCTCTGCAGCATTTCAAAGAGAGGAAGAGATTAACTCCTTTTTAAAGTATCTCATTACTGTTATATTTTTAAACATAGATGGTTTAAATTTTTTTCAGCAAAGCCATAAATAAATAAATACTTTAAGGAAATTTCCTGTGATTTGAAAACTTTACCTACTGGTCTAGCCTTTATTAGATGACATTCTCTCTCCAGTATGCATAAGCTCCACTTGCTTTTACTTTCTCTCCTGTAAGGAGCAAATCCACTGAACCACTGATACAGTATCAAAGATTTCACTGCCTGTACTGCTTGAGATTTTAACAACCACCCTCCTGACCAGTGCAGCGATCACATATTCGTTTCTGTCCCACATGATGACTTTTCATTTTCCTTGTAAACGGTGATACCACCTCCCAAGACGCAAAGATCTAGATACTGAAAATACACCTCCCAACCCTCTCTGCAAAATACTTTTTTTTCCTGCTCTTTGGGAGAGAGATGACAGAACACAGACAACAGGTATGCTGATCAGTTTTCCTCTTTTGTAGATCATCCTGCGTCTCATCAGCTCCCATGCCTCCTCCTAGTCTTGGTTTAGATAGCAATTGGTTTCTACAGCTGTGGACAACATTCAAAATCATCATCTGTCATGACATCCTACATAAAATAAATAAGAAAGACAACACCACACACCACCTTCTATTAGCAATCTGTTAAGGAAAGCAAACAGTCAACCCACTTCTGAAGAAGCCTGGTACAGGAGGCAGCATTTCTCTTCTAGCCCGTCCCTGCCAGCCAGTGGCAGGACAAAGCCTGCTCAGCAGCATCTGTACAAGACTCTGCATTATGTAAATAGCAAATAATGTCTTGGGGCTAGCTGAGAAAAGGGGCCCCAAGCGTGAAGCTCTGCACATGGAGCAATGGAGGTGCTTGCCCCTAAAAGGCTGCCTTCCTACAATACTTCTCATTTTAACAGGATGGTGCTCATTTAAACCCCCTTCACCCTTGGAAGAGATGGCTTGGAGCTCCCAGCCTCCTCATCCAAATGCTAACCCACTCCCTGTAGCCCAAAAAAGGAAACAAATTCATGGCCAAATAACTTCCAGTATTTTTTTTTCCAGGCTATTGTTATGTGACTGCATTTGTAAGTAAGGGAGAAAAACAAATACATGACTGTGGTCAGTGTCTGTCCTAGAATAGGGGAAGGAAGAAAAGAAAAAAAAAACCACCAACACCAAAACCCAACGCTTGTTTCATATATTTAGTCATTTTTGGAGAAAATTGTATGCAGTAAAGAGACCAGAAGAAACAGGGACACCAGACCCTGGGCCTCAGAGGGTGACAAAAGAAGAAGCAGAACAGAAGTGAATCTGCTCTCCATCTATTAACATATACTGTACATCCCAAGAAATTCTTAAAAGCCCCAGTCTAAGCCAAAAAGCTTACTTCTTCCTCTGCACAAAGGACTGAGATGTTTTTGTGCTGTGAATTGCTTTATCAATTCAGAAAGCCTTCTTAATGCAAAAACTACCTTTGCTCAAGAGGCGTTTCACACACAAGATCAGATCCTCTCCAAAGACTCACCTAGCAGTGGTCTAGGAAAACATAGCAAACCTCTGACACTTGCTGACCTGTCTACCAGGAAAATAAATATCTAAAACTCTTTGTATCTTCCAAAGTTCCTTACATTACTGTCCAGTAAAGGAACACAATGAGTATTCAATTTTCTTATTTCACAGACACTCCTTTAAGACCTTGGTATTAGGTGCTCTGCAAAAACTGCAATAAAAAGACATCCTCTGCCTCAAGGACATTTATCTCTAATTGCTTACAGAGACTGCCAATGCTTTCTTTGAGAAGGGAAGTCTGTGACTGTCCCATAGCACTAAATACCCCTACAAAAAACTTTCACTGTTCAGTGCAAAGTCATCTGTAGACCAGGTCAGTCAGTACCTATCCTCCAAATTATGTTGAATACTGTCACTTGCTACAGACGGCAAATGGAATAAGGACTTCCCCCCCTCGCTGTAGCAACTGGGAAAACTCAGCTGGATAAGGGAAATACAGTCTCAGAATTACCAATAAAGATATTATTGACAATTCCTTAATTTGGAAAATACCATAAACTCTCTTAGGACGAAAAGCACTCCTCAGTTTTGAGGAAATGCTGCTCCATTATTTTAAATCCACTTGTGCAGCTGGCACACTCTGCCCTGGGATGGGTAAAGCAAGCTGTTCTCATATAGTCACATCCACAACACACTGCAGGATTTAATAGTCCCTCATGAAAGGGATAACCTATATAAACATAAACTGTAACAATGGGACAAAAAGCAGCTTCCAGAATTCTCTCTGCAAGCCCAATGGGGAAACAACAATAACTTCCCTCAATGTTTCTCGCCAGCTGAAGTTTGTCTGTTCCCCCACTTTGCTTTGCCGATAGCAAACATCTGTCAGGAGCACTCCTTCCCTGTGCAAGAGGGGAACATATCCATCACAGCCTCTGGGGCTTTGTATTCCGGCAAAGCCTCCGGAGAGCCTCCACTGTAAAAGCCACAGAGAAACTGCTGGTCTTACCTATCGACTACAAAAGTGTTACATGGAAAATGCGTCCTTTTTTGCATCCTCCAAGTATTTAAGGAAACCTTTGGAAAAAACACACGAGTAGCCTCTGGCAAAAGCAATCTCTTGAGGTCCACACCCCAGATGTGCCTTTCTAAGAATCTTTCTTTTAGGGTCTTCATTCCCAACCCTTATCTACCACCAGCTTTTACTCATGTATTTATTCGGCAGAAAGCTCTAGAAGCCCAAAGCAGCAGGCTCCCAGATAAAGCTGTCAATCTGTGGCTCATTAATAGCTCACTGAGGCTTTTTGGCACAGTGCTCACATGCCCCTTGCAGATGCTGGCACCTCAGTGCATGCCATGTCTGCCGGCCCCACTAAGCTGCTTCTCTGGCTGCCTGTAAGGAGACAGGTCAACACAAATGTTGTGAGATCAGGAACGTTGGCAGAGTTTTGAAAATGTTGCCTTTGAACCCCCGAGCCCCCATCCACCAGCCAGCGGGAGAGAAGGGCAGAAGAGATGTGGCTCACCTTTCAAGGACAGTATTTCTCCAGAATAACCTCTGGGGAGACAGCAGCCCTGCCTGCAACTGCAGGCAGCCACCTTGCCCAGGCAAGGGCTCCCAGAACTCGCTCCGACATGCCAGCGCCCCATGCTACCCCAGGTTGGTAAGGGCTGGGAGCACCTCTCCAGCAGTGGGTTGGTGCCTGGGGAGGCACCCCCAGTTGTTCCTTATCAGCCTTCCCCAAAACAAGTAAGGACAGGGGCATCCGGGATATGGCCCAACAAGCCTTTCTCAGCCTGGCAACTGTTGTTGGCGTACAGGGACCTCAGGCAGAAGAGAGGAAATTAAAGGCAGAAAATGGGCAGAAAAGGCGGGTGCAAGAGCCTAGCGACTCACCTGGCCTCTAACTGCAGCTCAGGCTGTTATTCACACAGCAGCAGGGCACAGCCACGAGCAGCCCCCTGAAGAGTTTGCCCACAGCTCTTTGCAAACAAACAGGTGCCAGAAGAAGATGCCTATGCATCCCCACCTGCTCCCCACAACAGTGCTGTAAGCCAGACAAGAAAGGAGGAGTGAAGCAACCAGCCCAGGTTTCACCGAAGCAATCCTATCCCCCTTGAGAGATAGTTCCCAGTTACCCCATGAAGCCAGGTTTTGCTCATGTCCTGCCATTAGTGTCCACACAGCTGCTCCCTCCTGGGCTACTTACACCAGGTTACTGTTTGGGTATCCCTGTGTGTCCCCAGCCACACGCTCAACACGACCCACATCTCTCAGGAACAGCAGCTCTTGGTACCCCAGCTGCTCCTCATTCCTCCTCCTGCACGTCCCTATGTGAATAAGGTATTTCTGGGCTGACTGTGGAGAGGTTAACAATGTCTCTGCTTGCACCTGGGCCACAGCATGAGCCACGGGCTTGGCCTTAGCAGCATCTGTTAGAGTTTATCTTTGGCTTGTTCACTGAAAGCCAGTGCCTTCAGAACAGGAGGAGCACTGTCCCAGATGCCCCCAAGAAAGAAGGCACACAGTATTTATCTAATGAGATTGCTCTACTTGAGATTGCATGCTGCAAGCAAAACACTTTTATTTATACTGGCTGTCTGCTCTCCCAGCTATCTTTCAAAGCATGATGCTGCAACTGAAAACTAGCTGACAGGAGAAAATTAAAGTCATAACTGGCTCCTTTCCTTCCCCTTCAGCCACATGCTGTTGCTTTCTGCTTGCCGCTACCCCAATGCCCCAGCAGACCTCCTGCTCATTTGCCTTCTGAAGACAGGGATGAGTTTCAGCTCTGCAGGACTGGGACCAGCTGCGCGCCCCAATGTAAGGCATGCCACAGAGGCAAAATGCTACCAACAATACCTGCAGTGCCAAGTGCCCTTTTTGGGCAACCACTTACTGGAGCACATGAAACCACATCACTCTTTATTGACTGATGTGAGCTGAGGGCTAAGGAAGATGAGACTCTGCTAAGGACAACTCTCAGTCAAGCCCTAGCAATGCTCGACTTCAACCACCTCTTCTGAAGAGCAGCCCAAGGTGGAGGGTGGAGCACAGGACTGGGTATCAGGCAACACAGGGTCTGTACTAAGCTCCAGCCCTGACCTGCTGAGTCACCCCAAGGCACACATGTCCTTTCTCATGCTCTGTTTTTACCTTCTGTTCTGCATTTGTCTTGTTGTTTTGAATGGGGATGTAGGAACTTTCTGTCATTACAAGTTAGCATGGTATCTAACACAGCCAGGTTCCAGCCCTGGTTAAAACTTGTAGACACAACTGTAATACAAATAATAATTTAGATTTTGGAATATGGTGATAGGGGAAGATGGCGTGGCAGGCCTTTCTCAGGCCTTCATCCAGATAGTCAATGTTAAGAAACCCCTACCTATCTTCAGTACTGGAGCTATGCAAAAACTGGGTTATGTTCACATTTTTGTGGCTGCTGAAAGTTTTTCTTGTTTGCTTGGTAACTAGTTTGGGAAATTTTTTAAAAGACGGTTCTTTGAGGTGGCTTGGAGGTTAGGGATGTCCGAACCTATCCCAGGGGAGACAAATTATAGGGTAGAGTGCAGGTCAGGCATCAACCATAAACAGGGCTTGCCACTTTGCTCTCGATGTTGTTCTCCTTGTGCTCCTTTTCCCTCCTCCCCAGATCTATGGTCCAGGCAAATGAGAGGAAAACCTGGCAAATGTACATCCTGCCTAACTTGCTGCATATGTAAATAGTTGACCCTTGCTCTCACAAAAGACAACAGGCTTCATGATGCAATCAGCAAGATCCCTCAGCTTGTATTGCACATTTGCATACCAGGCAGGTACAGCTAGCTCTCACGAGCAGACTGCTGCCTGTCCTATGAGATGCAGGGCTGGCCTGTCCTGCTGCAGCCACATAGCCACACTGTTCCTCCCTAACACTTCCACAGACTGGCTAATCACCTCCCTAAGAGGGAAGCAGGACCAGCAAACACAAACCCAGGCTCCAGCAGCTCCAGCTCCATACCTTAGTACTGCCCTACCTTCCTCAGCATCTGTCACCGAGCTAATGAGCTGTATGGGCAGTGAGCATAGTTGACCATGATCCCGAGACCTTCTGCCTCTCTGCTAGCTGGGCAGTGATCTCTGGCAGGGCCTGGAGCTGGGGTGCCAATGTGCTAAACTGTTCTTGCAACATTCACTGCAGCTCAGGTGGCCAAAGTACTGAGGCCCTCAAAAGCAACTAGCCCTTGCACTGCCTTGAACTCTTTCTCTACAGCATTAAGGAAGTGTCTAGGCAGAAGCTGGCATACAACCAGGAGCTCTGCTCCTCACCTTCTGGGAAGCCTTTTCTCTTCAGGTCAGCCCCTGACACCTCAAGAGCAACAGCAGGGTGATGAAACACTGATGATGGACACATCCAGAGCAGCTGGCATGCCTCTCTGAGGAGCCCTCCATGCTCCAGCTTCTCACAGCCCTGTCTCACAAGCCTCCAGCTCCACAGAGGTGGCCAACAGCTACAAGCCAGACACCCTGTTTGGCCAGCTGAGGGGTAGGGAAGTCCCCACAGGGACTCAAAAGCTAGTAGATATCAAGCCCTCCTCCTGCCAGGGTCCCCCAGCTCTGCTGTAGTCTGGATGGCCATGCCACAAGGCTGAGGAAGGAGACAGTGATGGGGTGCTCCTCATTGGATTGAGACCCCATTACAGCTGGATAATTGGGCGATCATGCTCTCCTTCTGCCCAGATGGCTCTGGCTTAGAAGCAGCACTTCAACTTCTTGCAAGCCAAGATGTGCCCAATAGCCACTTTTGAAATTAAGAGTCCACTTCCACGCAGGAGTAGGTGGTTGGCACTAATTTGTGCAGCTGCTACACTGGCGACAGTGGGACCACCCCACAAACCCACCAAGCATGACTTTGTACTTAAAAGTGAGGGGAGAGTTGTCTGGTCTCTCAACACACAAGTCTCCTTGACTCTCTACCGCATCATTAAAGTCACTCCAGGTGTTTTTGAAAAATCCCACCCAGCATGTTTTTGAAAACATCTCTTGATGCTGGGACTCAAACCCACCCCTTCAACCTGACAGTGCTTAGGTTTATTAAACAAGCAGCTTTCTTCTGGGGGAAAAAATAAAAATCACATTCCCAACACCATTCAGGGGGCCCAAAGGAATCTTCCACTGACAGCAGCAAGCTCTAAAGGAGCGGGGCCAGCTAGTCCTTGTAACCACCCACAGCCAAGGAACGTGCAAGCAAGTACCACCATCCTGCCCCAGAGGGGACTGCCATCCAGCAGAGGACTGGAGCAAGGAGAAGCGTCTCCATGTCAGCTAGACCTCAGGGAGCAACTTGGGACAGAAGGCACTAGATGAAGTAAATTATTATTCAGCATCCAGAATGCTATTGGCTTCCAAATAATTGTCTATTTGTGTGCGTGCATGCACAAGAATCCTCGCTCCATGGTCTCTGCTGGCGTATTCCCAGTGCCACGACTCTCCAGGGACAAGGCCCATACTTGTATTCAATCTCAGCTTTGGATCTCAAACACTAAGGTTTCAGATTTTGTTTTAAAAAACATTTTCTCTGGCAACTGGGCTGTTAATGGATTTGATGTTTTCGCTCTCGCCTCCTCCCTACCTTTAAAAGCTTGGCACCAGAGGGCTTCTTTGAAGATAAGGCCAAATTTGCAATTTAAGGGGAGGAATTTCATAAAGCTAGACGTGAAGGGATGGAGAGGAGGAGGGGAAAAAACCCAAGAACAACCCAGGAGCCACTTTGCCTGTTGAGATGTACACTGTACAGTACATAGGATTACAATGGCCTCTCTGTACCACCACTGGCTGGAGCCATAAATTCACTGCAGCTGCAGCGCCGCTACCTACGCTAGACTCCCCAAGGGTCCTGCTCGGAGAACAGCGTCTCTACAGCCGCACACCCAGCCTACTCTCCCAAAAGCATCACACGGCCCCTACAGAGCCTACATCCACCCAGCACGCAGGGGCATATGTCCCCAGAGGCAAACACAGGAGCCTCCCCTTGGGCTGCCAATGCTGCAGGAGACTCTGCTGAAACCAACCATGGTCCTTATCCCAGAGCTTTTTCCAGGGCCAGCAAAGCTACAGTCTCTCCTGATCTCCAGCAGACCTATTCTCAACACCACAAGGAGGCAGGGAAGTGCCACTTACAGGTTTTGCAGGTGGAGAGCTGAGACAAAGAGCAACCTGCCCCAGCTCGGGGGGAAATCTGTGGTGTAGAGAACCAAACACAGCTCTCCTCACATCCCAGGCTTGCGCCTAAAACACCGGCACCGCTAAGCGAGATGGCTGTTCTACCTAAAAGTACCAGGATAAATTACAGTGACGTTATCAGAGGAAGCTGCATTTACATATAAACACTATATTCTAGTGTTTGTTTGTATGTATCTACATTTGAGGTTTATTTCTCAAAGACTACCTCAGTAGGTGTATATCACCTCAAGCTTTCTTAACCACACTAAGCTCAACACATTGACTCACAGGGTTCTGCCTAACCTGTCCTTTTGATAGTTAGGAGAAAAATAAAAAGCAACCTCATTCAGTATTTGAAAGCTGACAACACAGTTTTGGCAGGGATCTCTGCACCCTTTTTCTTTACACTCTTAGGATTTGAAGGGCAGCAGACGGACCTGACATGCAGTCTTTAGACACATAAGCTTGTTCAGACTCGCTAACATTGCAACCAGGGAACGCATCCTTGCATTTGGCAGGACCCCAGGACTGTGGCTCTGCATAGGAGTACGACCTGCTGGCTAATCTCTTTGCCAGAGTGGACCTTAGAGAGCCAAAATGGCATTGCTGGTACAGGGCTCAGGGTGAAAGACTTACTGCCTATGCCGGGCACAGAAGGTAACGAAAAGTGACGGGTTTCCAAAACACCATCTGGCTTTCACAGACATATATAGACACCACAGCCCAAAACCTCTGTGAAATCGACAACAGTGGGTTTTCATAGGGGCAACACGCTGTGGTGTGGTTTGGACTTTGCCCAGCAAGCCTCTGACACACTGTACAGGCACAAGGTGCAGTCACCATCCTCACATCTAAGGGGAGCTTACGGGAGGGTTTCAGCCACAGGGCACCAGCCTGCCCAGAGCAGCTGAGCAAAAAGCAAGGGTAAAGTTTGGCTCTCACCTCTGTGCTGGCACACTGCCCGCAAGGGGGGCAAAGAAGCTTGAGCACGTCCCACACGCTCCCTGAAGCACATTTCCCTCCATCGATCCCACCAGAGCCAAAATAAATTGGCACTGCCTCTCACTCAAGAGCTCCTGCAACACACAACGGCAGCCCTGAGAGCCCCTCTCAGGCACCCTGTCTGCGTTGTGCCAGGTGCTCTGCTAACAACTCCATCAGGCACAGCTGAGCCTCCCACCCCATTTGTCCTTTTGCAGGGAAGAAGAAAGGCCATTTTAATAAAAGGAGCATGCAACATCCTCAGGGCAGGGAATCTGTGGTTCCCTGTTTATGTAGAAAGCTCTGCATCACACCGCCTGTGGCAGCATTGGGACTGTGTAAGCATTGAGTGTTTTTTCCCCCTGCTACAAGTATCTTCCTGAGTTCTTCAGTGACTTGCTTCCACTGCATCCACACTCCTTTTGTCTTAATGTCCCATGGACACTCACACAGCTGTGTTGCTGGAGCACACTCTCCTGCAGAGAGTAGATTTTTTAAAACTCTTATGTGCAAATATGCCTACGAAGCAAATTTTGAAAGCTTCCCACCCTGTGAGCATTCAAGCACTATGTTCAGCCAACGAAGCACCACAAACAATGTCATATGATTCAGGGCCAAGAGCAACTAAACCCAATACCAGGAAATAAAAAAAGATGCTTGCGATACCTTTCGTTGAACAATTACCCAAAGTACATTTAGAAAACTGGAAGATGATATTCACCTCTGTTCTACCTAAGGACCTGCAATTCATTTAGTCATTATTCTCCTTAAATTGTTCTCGTGGCCTAGGATCAGGAATACGTAACCACCTCTTAAATCGAGACTGACCACAGGAGCACCAAAATACACAGCAGCAGGTTTTTCCCTCAGGATGTTTTCAGTCTAACCAGAAACAAGAAGTCTCTGAAGATTTTGCCAGAGAGCTTTTTCATTGTGGGATATCCCATCCTAACTGTAGACTTCACACTGCAAAGTTTTTAGATAGGGAGTTAATGGTTAAAATCAAGAGATTTGCAAGCCTTGGTCTGCAACATGCCAGCAATAATAGATCAAGTCCTCTTTGCACATTAAAGAAGTCCAAGGGAATTGCACCTCATACCCCTGAGGCACTTGGCTTCAGGATTAAAATGACCAATCCACCATTATTTACTGCCAAAGAAACTTTTGTTAACTCGGAGTTACACTAGCTGCTGTAACTTCTTGCAGGCTGAGTGACTAAACTGAGACTAACTGAGCCTGAGGTCTCTAAAAACTCACCTGCAGGCCAACCTGGGCTGAAACAACCAATGTCATCCCCCCATAATGGCACACAAGGGGGGTCTTTGGGAGACAACCTGTCCTTGCCTCGTAAAAGGGACTAATTTCAGAAGCGCAGAGGTGCCTCTCCAGCCCTGCAGCAGCCCCTGGGAGGCTCGGCAGAGCAGAGTTGGTCGTTCCTGGTGTACTCAGACTCTACTCCAAGAGATACAAGGGTTGGTACTGGTCGGCTGGCAAAAGTCAACATGGATGGCAATGTCTTCTCTGCTTACCCCATCGGCACAGGGTTTAGCCCCATTTTCTGCATGGGAAAACCAAGGCACAGGCTGCAAAGGAAATTGTTTAAGCAGGTCATCGGCTGAGGACACAGCCTAAACAGCTCCACATCCAAACCTGTGCTTCCACCTGAAGACTGTCTTACCTGCCCTATTGCTTATCTTCCCTTCCACAGCCTGGATAGAAGAAATAATTGTTTGTTGTGGTTTGGGTTTTTTTGGTTGGTTGGTTGGTTTTTTGTTTTTTTGGTTTTTTTGGTTTTTTTTTTTTTTTTTTTTCTGTGCATGGTATCAGCCTGCGAGGCTTCTATGCTCCTGAGGACATGCAATTCAGGAAGGGGCTGGGAAGCACTGGCAGGTAGATTTGTTGGTGCTTCAGTCAAGTGTGGTCATTCAGTAACGATGATGAGAAACTATAAAAATTCAGGTCTGCCCTAAACAGATTAGTTTTCTTAACTTGGAAAGGAAGATTCCCCTCTGTATCACTGGGGACAATGGGGACAAAGCAGGCTGCTCACTTCACAGCCCCACCTGCAACACTCCTTGCTTGGCAGAAGGCTCCAGCTGGCTCCCAAAGGGCCAATTCTGCCAGCCCCAGTCAGGTGGAAGGAGCTATACCAGAATCCTGAAAAATCCTGCAAGGCTGCCGGTTTAGTACTGAGGCCTTGGAGGGATCTGTCTGCTCTTAGTTTTGAGGGCAGAGCAGACTTTGAAGGAATGAGGGGGATTGGGCAATGATTCCCCTGTCCTTCAGTGGAGCAAAACTCCAAGCCGGGAGTCTCACACCCCAAGGGCTGGAAAGACCTCAGCAAACATCATGCACTGAGTTTCGCTTCGCAATGTTTAAAAGCCTCTTGCTCTGTGCTTACAGTGGGTATCATGTCAGTACAAGATACAGAGAAGCTGTTTTTTACAGACCATAGGGACATAGAGCACCCATAAGGCTTACGTGCCAGTTTGTAGCACATACATTCACCTGTAATATTTCTTCTTTGCGCCAAGCAGAGAGGAGATGTGTGTGGATTCAGCTGCTTGTACTGGCATCTCTCTCAAAGAAAGGTCCTGTGTGTGTGTGTGCGTGTGTGTGAGACAGAGAGAAAACTGAACTTGCTTTTCAAATCTGTACAGGACTCTTGTGCACCCTTCAGATGAACCTGCTTCATTTTCCCCAGTGGGAACTACACCACCAGGGAGGACTGCTCTATGTTTGACTTCAACCCTCACTGCAAACATCTACTGGGACCTTGTCTGCATTGCACACGCAGGATGAGTCCCTGTAATTGTATCTAGAGGGGAGGGCTAAGAAAAGTACACAGAACAAAACTCCATTTATTTCTGGTCAGAGAATGTAATGCATACAGCAGGGAGCTCACAGCTCTCCTTAACTGTCCTATTTACTTCAGAAGATCCCAAGATGACTCCTATTAGCATGGGAGGTTATTTCACCTTCATTTCTTTAGGTCACATAAATAAACAGAACAAATCTTCACTACAAACCCATGATGTGTTTCTGCTGAAATCCTTCCTGGAGCCCTAAACCTTAATATCCAACCCATTAAATAAAAGTGTGTGCATGTATGTATGTATATATGCATAAATATGCAAGAACCCTCCTCTAAATGTATGCACACTGAGACAGTTAGTTTCAAAAGAAAAGAAAACAAAGATAAAATCCTACTTACAAAACACCCACATTCTTCTAATATTTTCCATAATAGTTTTTTAGCCCATGGGAAAAGAAACTTTAATGACAGATTGCAAATGAACGTATCAAAAACACACCATGGTAGCAATGTAGAAATTAAGAAAATTGGGCACCAAGAAAAACAAGCAATTTAAGACATGCTGGGAATTACACGCGGGCGCCCAGTGTGTGTGTGGATTCCTGTTATCCCACTTGCATAATGCTGCAGAAAGGTCAAAAGAGTTTCTTTAAAACAAAGAAGGACAAAACCCCCCCTTTAACAGACCTTTCCCACAATACCAGTGAAAGAACACTTGGGGTACCAGAATTAGTTGGGGAAGGGCCGAAAGGTACAAGATTTGTATTAAAACCTTTTGCCAGACAGGGGTATAAGTCTATTATTACTTTTCAAAGTAAGTATTAATATCTTTAGAGCACTTTAAAAAGTCTAATTTGGACACGGCTACAAATTCAGCATCCCACTTTCTCCCCAACACACGCTCTATTTACAGTCACCATCCTGAGGACCTGCCAAAGTTGCAGTCCAAGCAGTGAGGCAAGTGTGCACAAATCCTACAGCATCCCACCGCCACACAGAAAATTACTTCCCCTGACCCAAATCACTCTTCATCCTTGCATCAGGGTTAAAAACTCTACAGTCACACAAGAAGAGGACAAAAATTTTAGTTGCAGGTGACCCACCACCACTTTTCTTTGCAGCACCAGCCCCGTCACAGGGCACAAACCAAACTGCCTTCACATCTGCAGGGGTCGGGTCTTGCCTGCAAACTCTCATCACCTTTTGACAAGAGTTGGAGCAACAGAGGATGAATCTGGGGCTGATTTTGCACAGCTTTTCCCTCTCCCTCTTTCCACCACGCACCATCCCTCCTAAGCCAGTACCGAGGACGGGGTGATGTCGCGGACCAAGCTTTTGGGGAAGTTTCAGGCAAGCGCCAGAGCTCTGCCGTGTCCGTGCGTGCACTGGGCCCTCCATGAAGGCCGCCCGACCGAAAAGGAAGAGCTGGAAGGAGATGGCCGAGCCCCTCACATCTCACCTGCCTGAGTGAAAACAAGCCCTGTACTGTCAGGGACCAGCAGGTCTCCGCTCCTCCCTTGGCACATCTCCCCTGTCCTGAGGCAGACCCCCTTCCCTGCTTCCCCACACCAACTTCCCAAACTCTTTGACACAGATTGTCCGCTGCTGGCTGAAGAAGTGTGGAAGGGAAGCCCCT
>NW_010114007.1:0-219 GCF_000699245.1 Pterocles gutturalis
CCGCGGTTACCTGTCCTGGGCTGCTGACAAAGGCTGCGATGAAGTCCACGGTTTCCCTTAGCACTCTGTACACAGGTAACCAGCTCTCATCTAAAAAAGGAGGGGAGCAGAGAGGGTTGTTGGCAGGAGAGCGGAGGAGGGACACCTGCCCTCCGTGCGGCCCCATACCTGCTCCCCTGGTGCATTCTTCTGCCAGGGCTGGATGGTGCCCGGCGGATG
>NW_010114008.1:0-4536 GCF_000699245.1 Pterocles gutturalis
AAGCAGTTTCTTACAAAAAGGCCATATGAAGGTGGTGTCCCTTCCCCCACTCCTCCCCCCTTTACCAAGCGCTTCGGGGGGAGGGGTGTGACTTGTTTAGTCATTTGAAAAGGAGCCACCACTGTAACCCCTCCCTTGCTGCCAGCAGCAGACTGGAAGCTAGGGGAACTCTTAGCAGTTGCTTAAGGAGCCATTACGCCCCTCCCTGCTACCAGACAAAACCCCCCACACAAAATCATAACAACTCCTTAAGGATCTTGAACTCACCCATTTCACGGGCACTACAGCCAAGGCTGCCCTTGAGCTTCACTTTACTCACCAGCCCCTCCTTGTTGGTAAGGACAAGGTCCAGCACAGCACCTTTTCTCCTCGGTTCCTGTATCACTTGGATGAGGAAGTTGTCATCAATGCATTCCAGGAACCTTTTTGATTGCTGGTGCCCTGCTGTGTTGTCCTGCCAACAGATATTGGGGTGGTTGAAGTCCTCTGTGAGGACCATAGCTTGTGAACGTGAAGCTGCTTCTAGCTGTTTATAGAGGGCCTCATCCACTTGGTCTTCCTGGTCAGGCGGCCTGTAGCAGACAGGTCCATTATTTTGAGGTCCATTGTTATGGACCTCAATGTTTTGAGGTCCAGCATTATAAAACTCTCATTTGTTTGCAGCTTTGCTGTCTGTAAAGCTCTTGTTGGCTTCGGAAGCCCACAGTAGCATCTGTGAAGAGTTTGCTCTCAAAGCAACGTGCTTGTCATCTTGTGGGCTGCATTTTAAATATCATAACACTGAATTGCTTTTTAAACCAAACTTGCACCGGCCATCCTGCTATTAATTTTGATAAATGTTTTTGAGCAGTTACTCAAACTTGTTGATTAATAATTTTGTAAAGCTGCCAAACCGATATTCAACTGCTGCAAATAAAGGTACTCCTTAAGTCTGTGTAAAATCAGTCTTTTTCTCTGTAATCTTAGAAATGCATTTGTGTATCCTGTCAGGAAAACTCTCATCTGTGATCTGACAGTAGAGCTGGGTCTCTTCCCATGTGTTATATTCTGTTTGGATCGGGTCCCTACAATATGTGAGATCAAAAGCACAGTTATGGTCTATAACTAAGATGGGGAAGTAATATTTAATGCTAAATTTCAGAGCACTGTTCAGATACTAATTCCAATGTTTTTATCCCATTTCATAGGTAGGAAACTTGAAGAAAGGAGAGAAAAAGATTCGCCCATAGCTTCAGAATGAAACTACAGCAAGATAAAGTGAAGGTCAGAGATTTGGGTTGGTTCCACTTCTGTTTGATCCTCCCTGTGTGCAGAGGGTTATACTAGATGATCTCCTGAGGCTCTTTCTATGCCTTCATTTCGATGATTCTATGATTAGCAGGATTTTCCTTTTGGGATATTTGGCTGTAGAAATGTGTATTTTTCACCAGGATGTAGTGTGTATACTCAACATAATTTTCTCTGAAATTCACATTCAGAACCAAAAAAATGGCCTTGCTCCAATAAGTACATTTGCACTTGCTATTGTGGCTAAGGTGGAGTAGGCAGACTTGCAACTATACTGAGAGTTCCTAGTACCTTTTCAGAACAGGGGAGCACTGTCTGTGTGATTCGCACTGTCTGAGTGATTCCCACTAACAACAAGAATTTTTAAGGCTGAGTGGATATTCTTTCATGTTTTTTCCAAAATACAGAAATAATTTTGAACTCTGTTTACTATTATATAGACATTCCATTAGTATGGTTTTAATTGATAGGTATGAGCACCCTGTGCTTATATTAATGTGTCATAAACTGATACCCATTGCATTGCACTGCCAGGCTCAAAGGTTTGTGATCTCCAGCATGACATCTAGTTGGACAGTAGTCACTAGTGGTGTTCACCAGGGGCTGACACTGGGTTCAGTACTGCCTGATGTCTTCAAGCGTGATTCAGATAACCTCATTTACAGCCTTAAAGAGGATCTCTTGGATCAGATTTTTAGAAACAATATTTAATATTGTTTCTAAACATTAAACATTCTAAATATTAAACAATAATTAATAGAATTCTACTTTGAAGTAAGAATAGGTGTTTCATATGCATACTTACTCAAACATGAAGTTAGAATCTCATTGGTGTTTTTGTGATGTGGAATGATCAATTTAACGAGATAACATGACTTCCAGATACTAATTTGTTCTCTGTGGCAACTAATAGTCATGAAGGTCTTTATCTGAACATGAGAATCCAAGTGGGAAATTCATACTTCATAAGTGACTTTCAAAAACATGTCACTCCTTTAAGCTGTCAAATGCTTTGAATATATTTCCACAAATCCTTGAGGTCACCTCACTGTCTACTTTTATATTCCCATTAGTTTATGAAGTCCCCTAAAGCTGTTATTTTGAAATTGTGTTTCATATTATGGCAACACCTTAATCAGTAATGATCTAGATTCTGCATTCAAAATAAAAGATTGCCAGCTGCAGCAAAGGAAGCCATGAGACTGGGATACGAGTGACTTCAAAACAACAGACTGCATTCTGCTTTCACTCAGACAATGCAGCACAGCAAAACCTGAGGAGCTTTCAAGGAGTGCAATTAAGGATGTGATTTAGATTGTTTTATGCCTTAGGTCCACTTTCAAAAAGTGCCTATTTTAAAAAAATTGTTTTTCTACTTTAGCTCATTTCAAGCTACATGAGATTAAAATTGCTGTCTTCATGATCCACTTGCCTAAATGCCTGGTAGTCACCTGGTAACCTTCAGTTCTTGGATAGCTTGTCTCAGAGCAATATGCCTGTACTTTTCTGCCAGTTGCAACTGTACAGGTATGTCAGAGAGGAGGACTGTATTGTGTCTGCCAGCAAAGGCCTTTCAGTTATCGGAATCATGCTCTGTGATTCTTTTCCAAGAGCAGCAGAATCTAGTCAGTTGCTGTCACCAAGAGTGAAGTGGTATTTGAGTATTAGAGAAAAAAACCAATTTTATAAAATATGTAAAGAATGGCCTTTGTTCCTGTGTGCTTGAAAAGTTCTATTAGCTGGATTAGTTGCACGGGTAGCTTCCGACTTGGAGTAAAGGACAATACTCAGAATTCCTAGGACAAGGACAAGCCCCTGGTCAGTTTTATACCAAAGACAGAAAAGTGACATAGATCTTCAAACGAAGACTTCCTGGGTGCTCTACCACCACTTTTCTTCTTCTGTGCAGTCAGTTAAGAAACCATAGAGAAGACAAGAATGTTGGTGATGCTAGTGGGGCACAGGGAAGCATGGATCAATGGCAGGGATTAAGCTATACTTAGTCCTTCCAGTTAATTCATCCTTGCTGGCAGACCAGCATTCTATTTAGGACTTTTTTTTTTTTTTTTTTTTTTCACAAACACAAGCCTATTAGACTCTACATTTATTTAAATGGACATTAGTTAATGTCATAAACCTGCAAGAAGACTGCTCAGGAGTAATTTAAAATAGATGAGCATTCCAGTCATTGCCATTGAGGCTAATAAGACTACACATTTGTTCAGATGTGTGTTTGCAAGACAGGGTTTTAATTTTAATGTTCTCCTTGGACTCCATTGGATTCACCTGAACCATCAATACAAAAATTAAAACTAAGAGCTGGTGTGAGCCTTTTCTGGCAAGTTCTGCAAGTACTTGTGCTTCTTTTCACATAGGCAATGCTATTGCTGCTTAAGGGACCAGCAGTATGAGGGAAGACTAATGACATGAGTGAACTCACTGTTGAAAAGAATATTCAGTGAAACATACTATTTTTTGTTGCAGCTTAGGGTGCTTTTCAGTTCTGTCTTTTGCCGGGTAATTTTTTTTTTTCCCTTTCATCTTATATTTTTTTACTGCCAGTTACATTCTTCAGGGATCTTTTAGAACTTTTTTTCTGGTGGCTTATGTTTTCTGGGTTCGCTAGAGCTAATTTTCCTTTGGTTCCATTTGAGACTGTATTCTGGAATCCTCAAGATTTTAGTCTCATTGTTAATGCAGTCACTTGTAGTGAAATGATTTGCAGTGTTTGCAGTAAAATCCATTATAGCAGTTTAAACACTTTTTCAACCCAAACTTTCCCTCTTCTGTAGGGACAAAGGGTCTGTGAAACTTACTCCCACTGAAGAGAGGCTTTTAGAATAAGTAGATTTTTGAACCCTCTGCCTCAAGACATGGGGGTCTGAAAGTAAATTGCTTGTAATCCAAGTACTCCCCTGAAAGACTTGCATTCCAACTTGGCATCCATTTTTGTAGGAAGTAGTGCCCCTTTTTACCCTAGTTTCTCAAGGATTCTAACTAATACAGCAGCCAGCACACAAACCTGATGCCGAGAGAGGACAATCACATAATTCCTTTACACTATTTGGTTGATTTCCAGCAGGGAGATCTCCCGTCAGGCTAAGAACAGAGAACACTGATTTCAGTGAAGTTACTCCTTAATAGCTCCCTTACATGTCTGATCAGACTCTGTCCTGGCTATGGCTGCAGAAATCCAGAACAGGTTCTCTCAGCTTGGTCCTTACACAGTGTCTTGGTGTCAGGACCACC
>NW_010114009.1:0-339 GCF_000699245.1 Pterocles gutturalis
CCCGCCCGCCCGCCGGCCGCGCGCTGCCACGAGGTGTCAGCAGAGGAGCCCGCATCGCAAGGGCGCGAGCGGAAAATTAAAAATCAAACGATCCCCTCCGCCCCTCCCGAAAAAAAAAAAAAAAAAAAAAAAATCCAGGGCGGCATGTCCGCGCCTGGAAGGTTTTTCCTCTTTTCTGACTCTCTGCTGGGTGACAGCAGAGAAACCAGGCTGAAAATGCCAGTGATAATGGGCTGGTGGAGAAACCGATTTTATCTGTGCTGCTAAACCCTCAGACACCGATGCATTTGAGAAACTCTCATTATTGGCTGGTTTTGTGGGAATTACAGAGTCCTCTTC